>NC_073253.2:22922500-23222500 GCF_029289425.2 Pan paniscus | reverse complement strand
ACTGAAGATACCTATAGTCCTTAAACATATTTAATCAGTGTTTACAAAGTAATGACTCCTTTCATAAAATAAGGCCATGAGTTCCATAGAGTTGTTATTAAGTATTAAAATGACTTTCAAAAAACCAGTAATTTTAATATCTATGTTTGTTTTAAACAATAAAAAAAGATATAGACTTTTTTTTTTTGAGACAGAGTTTTGCTCTCGTCTCCCAGGCTGATGTGTAGCGGTGCAATCTCGCCTTGCTGCAACCTCTGCCTCCTGGGTTCTAGCGATTCTCCTGCCTCAGCCCCTGAGTAACTGGGATTACAGGTACCTGCCACCATGTCCAGCTAAATTTTTGTATTTTTAGTAGAGATAGGGTTTTATCATGTTGGGGTAGGCTGGTCTCAAACTTCTGACCTTAGGTGATCCACCCCCCTCAGCTTCCCAAAGTGCTGGGATTACAGGCATGAGCCACCGTGCCCAGCCAAGAGATAGACTTTTTAATCACTTTAAATACTTTTTGTTACATTCAGATCAGGCCAATACAGACACTAAGTGTTTGTTTTTTGCTTTACGGTGTTAGGGCTCAGTATTTACCATCAATATGTAATGCCACATTTTTCATAGATATGTTTTTCATATTCAATGGGTCAATTTTTGGGTTCTTGATTCTATCTATTGGCTTGTCTGTCCCTGTGTTAATAACATTATATTAAATTGCTATAGTTTCCATAGTTAGATAACTAGTATTTTCATGTTATTCTTCTTCACAATTATCTAGGGAAACCTTGACCCTCTTTTTTTTATATCAATTGCATTGTGACAGTCTATGATATTGCATTAAGAAAATTAACTGTGGAATTTTCATATCCATATTCCTGAACATAATTTTTTAAAAAATTTATTTGTTAATTACTGTTATTACTATCATTATGTTTTCTAAAAGTTGCTGGTCTACAGTAATGCAATGTCTTTTATATGTAGATTTTCTTCCCAGAAATAATGCTGAAATCCATGATCAATATTATAATTTATCTATTTCACTCATATAAGTTCCAAATATGTAAATATATTTCTTACTTTCTACTTATACACTAGGACTTCTTGTTTGAATATTGAATAGAAGCTGTTACAATGAGTTTAATTTTTCTTAATTCTAATTTTGAAGAAAAGGCCATAATTAAAAATGATATCTGAAATTACAACTTTCTTGAGTATAAGAAATTTCCATATATAGCTAGTTTGCTAAGAGTTTTATTATGAATGGATATTGAATTTTATTGAATATGTTTTCTTTTTCTGATTTTTCTTTTTTTTTTTTTTTTTTTTTTGAGATGGAGTCTCGCTCTGTCACCCAGGCTGGAGTGCAGTGACACAATCTTGGCTCACTGCAACCTCTACCTCCAAGGTTCAAGCAATTCTCCTGCCTCGTCCTCCCAAGTAGCTGGGATTACAGGCCTGTGCCACTATGCCCAGCTAATTTTTTTGGTATTTTTAAATAGAGATGAGCTTTCACCATGTTGGAGAGGCTGGTCTTGAACTCCTGACCTCAAGTGATCCACCTACCTCGGCCTCCCAAACTGAATATGTTTTCTCCATAATTTTAATTTGTTTAACATGAAGAAAATATTACAATATTTCCTAATGTTAAATTATTTTTACATTCCTGAGATATTTCTAATTTTGCTATAAGCATGTATTATTAATTAATTATTATTAATATCTTAATACTAAATAACTATATAATTTTATATTTTAAATATATATAATATCTATTTATCTGCTTATTTTCATCATCGTAGTCATTATCATGTTAATAAAATGAAAGGCCTTGTAAGGAAGATTCTGAAGACTTAACCTCCCAAGTAGGAGAAAATACCAATAACTGCTATTGAGCATTATGGTCTCTCGCTTTATCAAAAAACCTCACACATCACTTTTTAAACACAATTAAAGAAATGCTATCTTTTCCTCCAAACTACCATCTAAACAGCTGATAAAACAAATCTGTGACAGAAAAGAAATCCTACAATGAATGTGGTTCTAATTAAGAAGTTGAGGGGCGGGCATGGTGGATCACACCTGTAATCCCAGTACTTTGGGAGGCCAAGGCGGGCGGATCATCAGGTCAAGAGATCAAGATCATCCTGGCCAACATGGCGAAAACCTGTCTCTAATAAAAATACAAAAATTAGCTGAGCGTGGTGGCGCATGCCTGTAGTCCCAGCTACTCGGGAGGCTGAGGCAGGAGAATCACTTGAACCCAGGAGGCGGAGGTTGCAGTGAGCCGAGATCACGCCACTGCACTCCATCCTGGTGACAGAGCTAGACTTCGTCTCCAAAAAAAAAAAAAGTTGATAAATTAATAATGATTATCACAGATTTGCAAATTCAGTGCCTTTTTATGTCTTTAAATAAGTAAAGAAGAAAGGCATGTGAGCAATAAGAGAGTAAGAAAAACTTACAAAAGCACTACTGGCAGTAATATTTATTATAATAACAATGCAGTTATATAACAATGATCACCATGCTAAGAGCTCTTCCATATGCGTAACAGCAAAACTTTCATAGAGTAAAAACTTGGCACAGAGATAATGCTCCCTTTGGGTTTTTGAAGGAATAAATTAATGAAAAACAAAATGTTTAAGGCACATGTATCTAGTGAATGTAGCAATTTTCTATACCAGTGGTACTTTATTTAAGTGATGAAGAATTATGTGAACTTGGCTTTTGAAAACCCTACATTTACTACGTCATGGATTTGTTCTATTTTCAGCTGTATGATACTTCTAAGATATTATCAAAGAATATCAATAATACTGGAAATAAACCACATTATATTTATACTACTTAAAATATTTCTTAATTTATCATGAAGTTGGAATATAAGATGTGTTCTCTAGAGTTGAACATTGAGGCAGTGAATATATTACCTCTGGACTCAATATTTGCCTGTTTTATTCAACAATACGAAATACTTGAATTGGAAATTTCCACAAGAAAAATACATTCCTTGGAAATGAATTAAGAATAGGGAAATGATAGATAGAGTAAGAGAGAGAGAGGGAAAGGAAGTACTAAATCAATTGTTAATAAATAATTACCATGTAGGATTCCAGAAAAAATGAAGTAAAATTGAAGTATTTAGAAATGGATATGGCAGTACCCAGAAATATTGCTTTCATTAAACTTCTATATTTAAACGGGTGTGTGAATCACACTCTCTGAGATTTAAGCTTTGGAAAGATTCATAACATTATTTACTGCTGAATATCTACACATATACGTACACGTGTGCACATTTTTATAGTATAGAGCACCATTTCCTGTCCAATGAAACTTCAAGTGGTTAAATCCAGGCAAATAATTAAACTGTTTGGAAACGTGAAAATGAAAATGCAAAACATGCCTGTGCTGGATAACACTATCTAAAAATCCTAGGTACAACTTCTTCATCAATGAAAGGTGATGACTGACTTAGTTGAGTACATACATATTTCTAGATTCAGCTCTAAATCTCCCACTCACTAGTGCTGTGACTCAACCCTCTTAATTTTTATGAGACTTAAGTTTCTTTATCTGCAAATTGGATGAATTATTCAATAACAATCATAGAATTATTCAATAAAAATTCATAATTTGTAGGATTAAATTTCCAAGAATGTCTAGAATGAATGTAAGGACATAAAATCTACTCTTCGTAATCAATGATAGATTCACATAATTGGGAGTGAAAATACTTTCAGATTACCCATGTCTAATCATCGTCAAAATGAAATAAATTATAAATTTACTTATTATGCTCAAATTTTTTTCAAATGAGTGAAAGTAACTTCAGCATAAAATTTTAGAACATAGCCTCAGGATGGATCTTTAAAAAATATTACTTGAAATTGGAAAAATGATAAAAAAGAATTGTCTAGAATAGTCACGGACTGCAAATCTTGCTAGGAGTCTGCAGGTGCAAAAATAAACCTGTAAAATGGAACAAATTTTCTAACTTGAAATTAGAAATGTGGCCCATGTCCATTCTTTAGAAAACTGATCGTTGTTTTTATTTAAAAGCAGACATCTGTAGCCACTCCACAGATTATGAGAATTGTAATCAGAAACACAGCATATGGTAGCAAGTGATGAATCTGAGGAGACACAGCTAAGTTTAGATCTAACTAAAATTCCTAGGTTTCACTTTAAAACTAAATGTAAGAAACATTCTGGCGTCATTTATCATTACATGAAGTTAATATATGATGTTCTCATTTTTAACTGGTCCCTTAAACAGAAGTATAAATGTAATACACACTTTCTATTTGAACTTTCTATTTGGTCTTTCCAATAAAAAAAAACTTGTGTTTGTTTTCTGTGATGACAGATATACCAAAATAAGGGTAAAAAGTTAAAAAGTATACATATTATATACAATTTTAGATAAATATATAGCTAGAAAACTCATAATGTATGTAAGTAGATTAAAATTCTACTTATATAGGAAAGCAATTCTGATAAATTTGGATAGTTACTTACTTAGCTTTTCCAGATTATTTCCCGTATTCTAGACCAATCTGATGATACTCATTCAACCAATCACAGTTACATAATTGAACCATATACATAATGTAAAATTTATCATTGTTTAATCCCAGAAGCTTATTTTCAGAAAGTTAACATGAATATAAGTAAAAAAATCTCTGACTTTGTGAAGAATATCTCATGAAAGCAATAAAGAAATCCTGTTATTTGTAAAATATCTATTGTATTCCAATTTCAGTATAAGATTTGAGACATGGTGAAACCCTGTCCCTACTAAAAATACAAAAAAATTAGCCAGATGTGGCGGGGTGCACCTATAGTCCTAGCTACAAGGGAGACTGAGGCAGGAGAATCGCTTGAACCCGGGAGGTACAGGTTGCAGTGAGCTGAGATCATGCCAATGCACTGCAGCCTGGGTGACAGAGTGAGACCCTGTCTCAAAAAAATATAAAAAAACAAATAAAAAAGAACACCCTTTGTATTGGCAGAGTAGGAACAGGGGCAGAATAAGCTCAACATCTGGAGACTGTCTTGTCCATTCTCCTGATTTTAAGATACTTTTTGGTCTACTTCTCTGTTGCCTTTGCCCCTTTCAGAATGATCTTGCCATCCTGCTCATCCCGCCGTATATGGCATATTGGGAAAATGCCGAGGCCATCCATCTGGACTCCTTCACTGCTTACACATTTGGACACAAGAAGTATTTTCCCCCTGCCATTTAGAAATGTGTGTATTGTGATGGGGGCAACAGTTGCGTGACAGGCTGTCTTGCGATCATCTGCCTAAAAACATGAAAACACATTTCTCTGCTTGTTTTTTGTTTGTTTGTTCCTACTTTCTTGAAGTCTTAGGTTAGTGGATAAAAGCATAAACCAAGGAGCCAGACTATTAGGATTCACATTCTTCTTTCTGTACTTATTTGCTGAGAAGATTTGAAAATTGTTTTTCTTTGCACTTTCTATTTGTAAAATAGGCAGAAATTGTAGGTTTATCTTCATAGAGTTTTTATGAGGTTTAAATGGAATAATGGATGAAAGTAATTTACATCAGTGCCTGACACATAATAGTTAAACATGTTAATATTTATTTGCCATGATTTATAATTATTACCAACTAACTCTATTGTGTGATTTTTCCCAGGAAAGATGATACCAATCTCTCTGTAGTTCAGATCCCCAAAGCTGTCTATGTGTTTGTTAAACTCCTGTTTTCAGGCAAAACTTAGAGAAGGAAAAGATGCCATACCTCCTTCTCAGTAACCCATTACCATCTAAGGTGTTGGATATGGGACTTATTATTACCATTGCTCTTAAGAACCTCCTTTCCCAGCTCATAAGAAACTTTATCTGGTCTCATCCTGGAAAGATCGGGAGCTTAGAAGCCTAAACTTGACTAATTATGTATTCGTTATGGCCCATGACGTCTCAGGGTCTAGGGTTTCCAAATTTAAAATTCTTTTCTCAGCTTCTACTATAGCAACTTTATCCTAATGTTGTGATTTTTAAATTTTATTTTATTGAGTGTTACAAATTACCACAAATTTAGCAGCTTAAACCAAAACCGGTTTATTAGCTCAAAGCTCCATAGGTCTGAAGCCAAGGTGGGCTCCACTATATTCTCTGTTTGGGATCCCACAAAGTCAAAATCAGGATATCAGCCAGGCTGAGTTCTTATTTGGAGGCTCTGGGAAACACTCTATTTCCAAAGTCTTTCTTATTGTTACAGAATCCAGTTTCATGCAACTGTAGAACTAAAGTTCCTGATTCCTTGCTGACTAGTGGCTCAGGGTTGCTCTCAGTTTCTAGGAATCTCTTTCAAGTTCTTTCCACATAGTACCCTCCATTTCCCAACCAGCAACAATGCACCAAATTTTACTCATGCTTCCAATCTCTGGCTTCCTCTTTTGTTCTCAGCTGGAGAAAGCTCTGTGCTTTTACGCAGCTCAGGTGATTAGGTGAGACCCACCCTGATCACCTCCCTATTTTAAGGGTAACTAAATGGTAACCTTAGTGATATTTGCAAAAATTTTTTTGCTATGTAACATGCTCATTAGAATAACACGAGGGAATGAAGATCATGGAGGCTATCTTAGAATTTTTCAAATCATATTTAGGTAATAGATATGTGAGATCTAGGAGTTTGCTCCTATGGGGAAGAATCAGGGTAATCAAAAATTACACGAAGAAATATTGTCAAATGGTATTTTTAAATATTTTACTAACACTTTCATATTTCTATATATGGTTTCTTGTCCAAATAATAGTTTTGTAAATGAATATTAAATTAGTGAATGAATAAAAGTGATATTGATGATAAGAATCTTGTCATTTTTATCTGCTCCCCCTATTGTCAGAATGACTGCTAAATATTAATTCAGTCATTTTTTTCCCTAAGGCAAACCATTCCTTACTGGCTTATTTTTGCAACTTAATATCTATTTTTAAAACTAATTCCTTTTGTTTAGACTAATGTCTTGTTCATTATAGAATGTTTTTGTTATTTCAATATTTATTTTTTGTTTTTGAATGTTAGTTTAAACTGTTTTTATATTTGTTATCAATTGTATGTTTAAAACATTTAATTTATTGAGAAATTGGCTTACAATTTTTTTCTAGAAGGTGTTAAAATTTGCTTTGAATATCATTATGAACTATGATTACATCCAAAATGTAGGGTTTCTTTTCCCTTAAAAATCCAGTCTATTTGGAGAACTTAAAGTCAGTGTCTTATTCTCTACCCTTCTCCTATGAAAGGAAGAGCTATTTAGCTGAAAATTCCTTGGTAAGTTTTAATTTTTTAATTATACAAAATATTGAAAATATAAACTTTTTAAAAATGCTACACATGCTCCTCTAGCCTGAGACTATGCTGAGAAAGTAGTTGCTCTCAGGCTGAGCAGATAGCCCAGCCCAACATGTAGTTTCAGATTCAAGGATTAAAAAGCTGCCTTTATGTTGCTATTTTTCAAACATGCACAGACTTTTATACTTTTGTAGCTACAGAGCAATGCCAATTTTCTCATTTAACTCTTCTATTAAATAAAGTATGTAATCTAAATGGTAGGAATATACATTTACCCTGTCCAATGCAAACAGAATTTAACATTTTAGCACTCTTATTTGTCTTAACTCATGCAAAGAGTTTATATATGTCACTTCAATAGTTTGGAGCTAATGGACTACGTTTTTTAATGAAACCTCAGAAAGGTCTATTCTCTAGTTTTTTGGGTTGTGCTTTTTTCTTGAGAAATATATACTTTAGAAGGAGAGCTTTTCTTCACCACAGTCGTCTACATATTTATTTGCAGTCCATCCTCCAAAGATATTTGCTTTTAAATTTCTGCCTCACAAGTCATAATTTCCATTTGAATATTTTAGAATTGTTCTCACAAGCTTCGTAGATATAATCTCTCCCCTCACCCTAACATGTTGCTTTGACAAAATTAATATAACAAAATGCTAAGATATTTCATGTACCTGTCACTTACTGGGGATTTCTGAATTCTGTGAGCATCTGTTTCCTTTGCTGCTAAAGAGCAAGAAATCCAATTAAGAATAGTGAGAAAGGAGAGAATAGACTTCTTGATTTTGTAGGCAATTAGCCAATAGAAGTTACTGTGAAATTTTTATTCCTAAGGGGTTTCAATTATATGATAAAATTTTTCTGTTGTAAAGAAAGAGGTAGATTGAGGGACTTTTTGAACTTTCTTATATGTGTTTTATAAAAAAAAGATTTACTAATACTGAATGATTCCTTTGATTGATTATTATTTTACATGTAAACATGGAAGGGAGAATACAAGTGTTATTTAATATAAATGTCAAAGAATGATGCATATTTCATGAAGCTACAATAATTGAAAAATCTAGAAGAGAGCAAATCAACTGAAAACTGTTATCTGAAAGTAATTCTATGATCAGCTAGAGGAAAGAACTCCTAGTCTACTCAAATAACATGCTTATATAAAGAAGAATGGCCAAATAAGCATAAATTTTATATAAGATTTTATCATTTTATCTACTTAGTTGAGCTCCACTAGAGTCTTTTTTTTAATGTCACAGGAAGGAAAAATGTGACCATTACTGCAATTCCTTTTTTTGTGTTAGTGAAAATTGCAATACAAAATAGGTAATGCAACTCTCTGCTGCCCATGAACAGTAGTACCTCAGCATATCTCTACATGAAAGCTTATTTTACTATCACTTAAGGAACTCATTACCCTTTTATGAGGCTTACATGCTGCTTTACAAATATAGCACTCTAGTAACATTATGAAAGCATCATTATTCTTGCCAGTGGCATTTTTTAAAGCAAGGAAAAACTAGTTTGAAAATAACTTCCTTAGTGTTCTTAGTCTTTTGTACTATGCTAATATTTTCCCACACTTTTGTTGAATTCTTAGTTTTATTTTAGTTTTTCCACCATCTGGCAGTTATTAAAATGTGAGAAAACTTGTATAATTCTGATTTAGTTGTTGAGATAAGAAACTACTTTGGATCATCTTTAATAGAACAGGAAGGAGTCAGGCCCATTTCTACACAGGAGCCAATCAGTGTTCAACACAAACATTAGTTTACCATGGGTACCATTTTGATTCAAATATCACAGTAAGTTATTTTAGGTTCAAAAAGTTCAACTAACTTAGAGCACATATACATTACATTAGCAGTTTTAAACCAGGTGGCAAAATGTCATGTAAGGTCTGCCCCCAAGTTGTTTATTATTAATGAAAAGTAAAATATAAACATTTGTGAGTGATATATTTTACAGAGAAAGAAAAATATATTCCAATTTATTTTTATACTATCATTACCCTTACTTTTTGATATTTTTTCTTGAATAAGAAAAGTTGATGAATTAGCTGGAGTATGGTCTTGGGAAATACAGAGCCCTGAGGGAGTGTGTTTTGCAGGTAAATATTATTACACTTGGTGTCATGGCGAAAACAAGAGTGCAAACAGAACCAACTCACTACCTAGTATACCTCATTCTCTAATTTAGACTATCCCAATTTAAGATATTCCTCTAAGCTCACCTATCTTTTAGAAAAATATATTTGAAGTATCAATAATGAGACATTACAAGAGAAAGATTATTTTTCCATGTGGAAGTCATGAGAGACTTTTATGAACTGTAATTTAGTATATTTCTCAAGAGAATAAAAATGACTTTGATAATTCAGGACGTAATGTCCAAAGTACAACAAAATGGATAGCTAAAAACTTAGCTTCTATTGTTCTATGAAACTCATATAATTTATGAGTGTTCTGGTCTTCTTATGCCCAACAACTGCTAATATCCAATAACTATTTGAAAATATAACAATTTTGAATTATTTATTAGTATTAATGAACCACACCTTTAACCAATACCTACAAGATTACAACCTTCCTAAAAATGAGATAACGATTTTTCAACAAGATAAGGAATTTTCCTATACATCATGGAAAAGGACCTCCAAGAACTACTTGTTAAATTTCATTTATTTATTTATGTTTGGCTGGCCCTGATTTGAACCAAGATATATTCCAGAGCAGCTGAGGTGACATGAAGCTAGAAGGATATGAAAAATTCATAGCTATAAAGCATCAGATAATGAGTAACAAATGTAGTCCCTATTTTGTACATTGCATGACAGTTTTCAAATGCTACATGTTTTTTCTCACAGTGAGAGTTCATTATAAAAGTGTTAATAGAGATTTTATTATCCATCCAGGAACTTATAGAAAGCTAGAGAAGACACTAAAAAGGGATCAGTTCTAACTTATCATACAATATTGATGCATTTTAAACACAATGTGTAGTTTATAACTAAACATAAAGATGTGCCAAGTAATTTTTTTTTGAATTATCAAATGTCCAGTTGGATAAACAAGGCACCTGTATATTTGGTTCAATTGATTCCATGTTATAATATGCTAATCCAATTTTATTTTAATTGGATTTAATGTTTAAGTTTTAGACTACTGAATTTGTAATCCTCATAAATTAATCTATAATTCTTTTTAAAGTAATAAGCAATTATTTGGCAAAAATCAATGTTCTCTTCGGACAAAAGTGATGATTTACAACTGACATAATGTGAACTTGCCATTCCTCTTTCCCTAACTCTTCCTGTTCATTCCAGTTAATCCTTCTGTATCTGAATCTCACTTCATGAGAGGAATAACATGTTAAATAATGAAAAGATTATTCTAGAGAGAAGCAATCTGTTCAACACTTTCGGCTAGCTAATACAATTGTATAACTTATGTATTAGCTTCTTAATTGTGCTTCAGTTGTGTTTTAGCCTAGTAAATATTTTTATTTATAAAATATCAATGCACAGTATCTCTATGGCACCTGGAGATAGGTAAAGACAGAACCATGCAGCGAATTGAGCATGATGATTCTCATATTTCAGAGAACTGCCTTCCAGAAAACGAGAGATAATATAGGCAACTTTTTAGTAGAGGAAGTGAGAAAGGAAAATTTAGTTTTTTTGGTATGTGGCATATTCAGAGTTGGAATCATAGTTACTAAACAACTAGGAAAAAGAATGAGGAGTCCGCCATGGCAAGCAGAGTCAAGAAGTACTGAACACTGACTCGGTCATATTTTAGAATTGATTCAAGCTGAGAAATAATGCAAAATGACTTACAATGTCTCAGTAAATCCTAATGTTGATCATTCATTAGGTCAACAAATATTTATTGGGCATCAACTATGTGAATAGCAAAAAGCTAAATACTGTATATGCTAAGCTGTGACACTATTCCTATCTTTAAGGAATTTTTAAAATGTAACCTCAATAGTAATAAAATTTGAGATATATTATGCATAGAGAATGACTGAACAAAATATGTAATCGTCTCGTGTTCATCTGGAAATTTGGACCTCAAAATACATATATTTAACCTATTCTTATGTTTAGTTATAGAATGACAAATTATTACTACAATGTTAACCTAAATAATTGCATATCAGAGTAATAAATCAGACATGAAAAAGATAAAATTCAATAACTTGGCTGAGCAGTGACTGTGATTTGATGAATTGACTATTACAGATATTTCTGTATACCATCTTAACAGTAAATTCTGGGGGCAAGATATTGATAAATTTTTACTTCTAAATAAGTCCAATTGATTGGTTTCATTTGCTGATTTAACAAATATTTATTGAGTGTGCATTAGCTCTCTAAGCATTGTTCAAGGTTCTAGGACTAAAAAGGTAAATAAAATAGACATGGTCCCTATTGCAAACATGAATATTTTGGAAAGAAATTCAAACAAGGCTAGAGTTCCATTTAGGATTGATAGGTGCATGATAAGTACCTGATGTGTCTGAGGTGCTGATTTAATCCCTGATGATATAGGGATAAGTATAGAGATGCTACACAGAAAAGATCTCTGAATTAAATTCTGGATAATACCCACAGTGAGAAGGTGAGAATAGCAAAGGGGTAATATTGGAGGGTCAGGAGAATAAATATCCATGGAAGTAGATGGAGATAACACATTAAAAGCCACTAATACCAAAGAGAGAGAAAATGTGAATATAAAACAGGTAGTTAAAAGTGTGAAGTGTCAAGATAAATTCAGTCTGATAAAATAACTTTCTTTGTGGCTAGTAGTTATGAAAAATACATTAGAGTAAATGGAAAAGAATTAAGACAATTGATCAGACCAGATAATTTAGGCCAGTTTCCCCTCATCGCCTCAATAAATATCTACATGTGACAGAAAAGTGGTCACTGATTTGTTTAAATGTGTCTAATTTTTTCATTTCAGCCTGAGAAAGAGATTTTAGACTAGGTTATAGAAACTAGGTTATAGTGTCATGACAAAGGCTGGAGTATGAGTTTGACCCAACATTATATAAAATCCTGCACACATTAATTTAGCAATGGTAAATCTGTAAATTTATGCTTACAAATTGCTCATTTCTACCTCTAGGAGGAATTTTCAATGATGTTTTGCTTTTGCCTCACCTTATTATCAGTTCCTTAACATCAAGTGTGTAAGATTTTAACTATATGAGGTATCTACCAAGTAGAATTGCAATTTAAACATTTCTAGTAATCTATTTTAATATTTGATTAAACAATAAAATGAACTGTTAGCTATTCAATCATCCTTTTCTCTTATTTATTTACCATAAAAATCTGAAGTACTACAGGGAAAAACTTGCATTAGGAGAGGAAAAAAGCATTATTCTGGGTAACACTGATGGGCTCTATTTGTCAAAATGTGTGTCTGTAAAAAAAGAATTTTGATCAAATGTACTGAAATATGTTGGTCTGAACAAGGTAAAACCTACTTCTTTATTGCAAGACTTCTCAGAGACTGGATAAACATAAAATCATAAGGGCTTAGATTGTTTATACCTTAGTTACCCCTGTATATTAAGTGTGGGGTACTCAATAAATATTGATTTAATAAATATCCTAATGCAAGCTGTGATTCTCTAGAATGAGAGTGAAAATATGCTATAGTTCCCAAATATATTTGGCCCAGGTCCTTTTTTTTCCCCACAGAGCATCTTGCTGTACAGAACACACGTTAGGAAATGCTAATGTTTGGATTATTCCTGGAAGAGACTATTACTAGGAATCCCTTTCCCAAAAACTTTCTCTAGAGCAAATCGTTAAAAATAAAGTCTATTATCACAAAAATTCAATAAGCACTGACAGAATGCCTACAGTTCCAGTTATTGTGGAAAGTACAAAATATTGGGAATATTAACATGGTTACAATTAAGTCCTTGCTTCCAGATTTTGCCACAGTGTGTTGAAATAATTTGTGTTTGACTGGCTTATTATAATGTACACTACAGATATAAGTGGTAGTTCAAAGCAACAATAAATAGGGAAGAAGGCAGGGGAGACAGTAAATAGCATTTGTAATACACCTACTCTGAGTCATGCACTGTATATATATATATATATATATATATATATATATATATATATATATAAATTTCACCCACTTCATAGGCCTATGAGTTTAGTAAGCATCATGACCTGCTAGCACAGAAATTTAGAGGCAATATAGTATATTGCATAAGAACACGGAGTCTGCAGTGAGGTCACTGGGGTTTGAAACCTGTTTGTGCTACTTGCTTACAATGTGGCCTTGGATACTTTACTGTATAGATACAGATATAAAGATAAGAACATTGTGTGTCAAATGCAACTACTTACATAAAGGGATTCATAACAACATCTATTTTATTGGGTCACTGTGTGGATTAAATGAGATAATACATGTAAAGCATTTTAAACCATACCTAGCACGTGGTAAAGATCAGGTCATTACTGTTTTTATTACAAAACAAATAACTTGCCCAAGGTCATTGCAGCTGTTTGTAGTAGAGTCAGGATTCATCCTGAATCTGTCTGGCTTCGGAAGCCCAGGCTCTTTTTTCACTACCTCAAGACAATGCATGATTAATTTCTAAATACACTGTGCAGACAAGAATTTCAGGGGAGCTCAGAGCTAGGAGAATTCATTTCAGGTTGAGGAGTCAGAGAGATCTTTATTGAAGTGGGCTTTGAGGCAGGCCCTGAAAGATGAATGGTATTTTGAGAAGCAAGGAGGAAAGAAGTGGGCATTTTAAGCAAACATATTATCACCAATAGAAGTGTAGTTTAGAAAAATGCACATATCCACAAATGATACTTTTTTTCCTCAGACTTTTGTTAGCCATAACAAAAGTTATCATGTAACATTAGTTTTAAAGGAAAATATTAACCTGCAATCCTACCACTCTAGTCATAAAATGTTTATTTTTTCACTTTTAATGTTGTCTTCAAGTATTTGTCTACAGATAAATATATTAATTTATTTTATCGCTCTGATCATGTGAAGAATCACTCTCAATGATTGTTTAATCTAGCAAAATGTAGCATGTGTCTCCTACTAGAATATACAATAATCAAAGAAAAATCACTGCAGTTGGTACATGCTAATTATATATGTATATATTTTGTATTTATATATTATATGTACAGACTCATATAATGTTCTAATATATATCCAAATATTCAAATAAGTATCATTGTTCAGAAACAAAATGTCTAAACAACATTGTTGGATCATAGTACAAAATGAAAACAAATTATTAAGCATGTGTGTGAGTGGAGACCTTTTTAGTTTAATGAGAAGGAACTATATTTGTATTATCTTTAAATCAATGCATAAGGAGAAATTAATTGGCTGTCATAAGTGTGAATCCAGTGTTTCAAAACGTCCTCTTTATGTTGGGCACAAGGGAATGCTGCTAACCAAAACTCAAGTCCTATCAATTTAGAAATAGTAATGTTAATAGCTAACATTTATGGGGTGCTTAGGAAGTGTTTCAGGCATTGTTCCACACATTTTGAATATTTAACTTCATTTCTAAAGTTATTTAACTTCATTTCTAAAGTTATTTAGTTTGTACACAACTCAATGATGGTGGTTAGTAGATTGAAATGAGAAATTAAATAACTTACTTAGATTCATCTCTGAAATACTCCTGGTGATGAAGAAGATGGAGCACTAGAATTGTCCAGACCTGAGGTAATTCCTACCTCTCCACCCACCAGTAATGCTGATTACGGTGGAAGGGCTCAGCCCCACAAAAACCACAGGGACACACATGGGGAAGAGATTTTAATGCAGGTAAAATGATAAATGTCTGCTACTGGAATCCACTTATGAAAAATAAAGACCTTTCCTGCTTCCCAGGATGTTTTTGCTTTCCCCCAAACAAAAATTTTCACGAGTAAAATCAAGACAAATAAAGTGCTAAAATGCTAAATTCTGTTTGCATAGACAAGGTAAAAATATATTCCCAACATTTGGACTGTGTATTTATTTATTAGAAGAGTTAAATGAGAATACTGGCATTGCTCTTTAGCTACTAATATGTAAAAGTCTGTGTATGTTTGAAAAATAGCAGCTAAAATGCAGCTCTTCGACCTTTGAATCTGAAACGAGTTGTTGGGTTAGTCTATCTGCTTGCAGCCTAAGAGCAACCAGTTCCAAAGAACAGAGTTTAAAGTTTCCAATCCAATCCTGGATATAGTATTTGTCTAGCCCAACATTTCCTAGATTATACTCAGATTTATAAATTATTGCCCTTCTAAATAGTATCTGTATTTTCTTTAAACCAATATTTTTTGCTTTAAAGGGATTATTTTAAAACAATACCATATTATAATGGAAATGAATATTTTCAATATATTTTAAATGAATTAAAATTATTCCAACTCAAAAAGTCTACATGCAGCATCAAAATCAAAACTTCATTCCATCAGTTATAGTTATTTTATATATTAGAAATTATTATTTTGCTTTTTTAAAGGACTTTACGAAGAAAGATGCCACATCTTCCTTGATATTGGCATTCTTTCCATGTCCTTTAATGGCCACCAACCTGGCCTTACACAGTGACTCTGCTGTGTTAGTACTACTGCACTTATTGTTAATGGTATCAGGAGCCATAGCACACATTCTGTGAAAAAGCAATACTTATTCTTTAATTCTATGCTAAGTTTGGAGACTGTCAGTTTTTAGTAATTAAAATAGAGTTGAAGGAAGGATAAAAACCATGCTTCTTAAAGGATATGGAAATAAACCTACCCACTATTTTTTGATAGTGAAGAGAAAGTTCCACTGAGTTGAATAAAATAAGTTTCAAAGCTTTGAAAAAAAAAGGAGCAGGAATCGGCAGAGTTCATCTTAATTTCTTTCACATCTTAGCCCAGGTATACAGACTTCTTTTCTCACAATTCAAAATCCCCAAGATATGGAAAGTCATGGCTTGGTTGTCTGGGAAGATACTCTTGTTTTCTAAGTACTAGGCTGGAGAAGGAGTGCATTTCTACAAGTATGAATGGAAGGGGTGGAAAGATGCTTTAGAATTATAGCCAACTATTTAGAAGCAATGTGTTGAAATTAGAGCCATCCAAAACAAAACAAAGATGTTCATTGTCCTCATGGGGCCATAACTGGTTCCTTCTATTCAAGAGGAGACTGCCTGTGGCTGCCTCTTTCTGCCTCAGTCTCCTTCTGTCCCAGAGTCCTGGAAGACATTCTGGTTGGATACCTGAAAACACATCTTAGTGCCAGAAGGAAAATTGATTAAAAAGCTTCAAAGGGGAGAGGGGAACCCTACCAGGCTCCAAGCAGACTTCATTAGCACATAACTCTGCTCCTTTCTAAAATGTATACATCAGATTATCTTATTTTATTTTGTGTATTTATGTATTCATACATTTACTTTTTATTTGATATTTGTTTGTTTGTTTTTAAATACATCTGCTTCTAACTCTGGCAGGACATGAATCCAGAAGCCATGTAACTTTATCTTGACCACCATAAATGATAATAATATTACTATCTTATAAGTGATTAGAATAATATTACTATCTTACAAGTGATTACTATCTTATTAGTGATTCAATTTAATCAATGCATTTAACATAGTTTGAATATTGTGAGGCATGTAGACCTTAATAAATGTTTGTCATTATTTTTGACTAGACCAGAGACAACTGCTGAGTTGTCTAAAATCAGACTCTTCCTAGATTTCTTGACCATATCGAGGTCTTTATACAATAGTTTTCTATACAGAGAGCTGTTTGAAAGTTTTTCTTGCCTTAATTCGACTATGTTTCAATGGAGTCCAAGGGAAACAAAACAATGTATTGAACAGAAAATCAGCTGTTTAGCCCACTATCTAGTTGTATGAATTTCACTGCTACTGATAGGTATATACCTCATTTAGGTAACTCAACACACTTATATTCTTACCTCCACTTAACTTTTATTATTTATTTATTTATTTATTTTTATTTTTATTTTTATTGAGACAGTCTCCCTCTGTGTCCCGGGCTGGAGTGCAGTGGCACGATCTCGGCTCACTGCAACCTCTGCCTCCCGCGTTCAAGCAATTCTCGCGCCTCGGCCTCCCGAGTAGCTGGGACTACAGGTGCGTGCCACCATGCCTGGCTAATTTTTTTTGTATATTTAGTAGAGACAGAGTTTCGCCCTGTTGGCCTGGCTGTTCTCGAACCCCTGACCTCACATGATCCGCCTGCTTCGGCCTCCCAAATTGTTGGGATTACAGGTGTGAACCACTGTGCCCAGTCCTCCACTTATTTTTTAAAACAGAAGTGGTAAAATTCAAGCCATTTCAACAGAAAAACCAAATGTGCATGGTTGATATTCTCTGTTTCCCAAATTTATATTTGATAACTTGTTTAATTTTCAAAACAGCCTTAAGCAATAGGTATTTTAATCCCAACTCTATAAATGAGTAAACTGATTTTCAGAGAAGTTAAATAATATTGCAAAGATTAAAAATGAATAGATTATGAAGCTTGAGTTTAAACAAGAATTACAATCCTATGTTTTATCTATTAAAATATACTGATTTTAATATTCTGCTAGATTAGATTTTTTATTTTTTGAGAGGGAAAAGAGTTTATACCCTGTATTTATAGTACTGTAAGCATTTTTATTATTGTTTATCATCTTCTTAGAACCGTTTTCAGTTTTTATTTTTCATATTTAATTCCATAAAATTATGCTTAAATTACCCACTAGATTTTTTTCTCCCTCATATAGATCTGAATTGATATTAAGAAAAGTAAAACATTCTTTTTATGTTCAAATATTTTGGTATCTTTGAATATTCCCCTTGAGGGGTTCTCTTTCTCTATACCTCATAAATCATCTAATCGCTATCCGATTTTGTCATGCTAAGTAGTTATAGATACACCACTAAGTGACTGTGATTTATAGTTCTGCTAGGTAATCTCTGATGGCAAATTTGCTTTAATGTCTTCTTTCATAGGACTAAGCACCTTTTATTAGTGATGTCTAAAAGTTTTAAAAAATTGAATAATACATTTAAAAAAATCATAGCATCTAATCAGAACTTTTTTGGTGTATTCCATTAGACTGCATGTGTGTGTGTGTGTGTTATTTCTGACCTCTGACAAATATGCTAAATAAGTTTCCATTCATTGACTTTAAAAATATATTACAAAAACTGAGCCCAATGGCTCACACCTATAATCCCAGCCCTTTGGGAGGCTGAGGCAAGAGGAATACTTGAGCCCAGGAGTTTAAGACCAGCCTAGGCAACAAAACAAGACCCTGTCTCTACAAATTAATAATAATAATAATAAAAGTTCCCAATCATGGTGGTGCTCACCTATAGTCCTAGCTACTTGCCAGGCTGAGGCAGAAGGATTGCTTGAGCCCAGGAGTTAAAGGTTGCAATGAGCTATGATCATGCCACTGCACTTCAGGCCTGGGTAACAGAGCAAGACTCTTTCTTAAAAAAAAAAAAAAAAAAAAAAAAAAAAAGTGAAAGTATATAATACAATAATTCCTAGGTAAGCCAGAAAAACAAAGGATTTCTATACTGTCTTTTCAACTCTGATTGAGTTTTGTTAAGTTTTCTAAAAATTTGTTTTAGTGAGGTGTTCATATTGTTCTTTTACCTTTTAATTAAAATAATTGACTATTATAAAGATATATCAAAATGTTTTAAAAGAAACAAGAAGTACACCATCCTGGCAAACTAATTATTTTAATGAGCTATATAAGAGTATTATTTTCTCATGTTTAATGCTTTTCAATATGGTGATGTGTATAATAATTTGGACTGCTGGGATCCATGCCTCAGAACAAAATTTGACTTTGTAGTATAAAGTATAAGAGCAATGTATCCTCTAAAAGATATCACAAAGTCTTGAAAAAAATTATTGACAGTCTATGTGATTACGTACTTTTTGCAAACTTTATTCTCGTATTTCAGGGATACTGTTTGATGAAGTGTCATCTTTGGGGAAATGTCTTGATTTCACGTAAAAACAGCTTCTACACACCACATTCCATCTGTCTCATATTTAGCTTCTCTTATATTTGAGTCTATATTGTGCTTTAGCCCTGTCTCTTTACACTAATACCTACCAGTCAACGAGAGGTTCCCTAGAAACAATACCAAGGTAGGGATTTGAGGGCCCATGGTTTATTGAGTGTGCTCTTCACAAAACGCTGTAAAGAAGGCGTAAAGGAAGAAGGAAAATAGGCTCTGAGCGAGAATGGGGTTTCAGAAAAATTCTAGCATTGATCTGGTCTACAGGGGGGAGGTTCTAGACCTTAGTCCAGAGTTGTCCCCCTTACTCTTTCCGGACATCTGTCAGTCCCACTTCTATTATAGTATGGTGTGAATAATCCCAATCTCTGTTACGTGTGTTTATGATTACATTTGTAAATATATTGTTAAAATTGAATGTATTTTTGTGTACATGTTTTCTTCAGATTTTGTTTTAATGTCTTTCTTAACATGCCTTAAGGACATTGTCAGTATATATATAATATTATATATGATATAATATAAGAAGAATGAAGTAGACCTACATATATTTTAGGTCTATTTATAATATATTATATATATAAATCAAATATATAACATATATAGAATTTTATATATTATATGTTATTTTCATATGTTATTTTTGTATGAATTTTAATGCTACTGATAGGCATATACCTCACTTAGGTAACCCAACACACTTGGAGAAGTTATAGCCATAATATAATGTAACTATACCTTGGAATATACAACCATTAAGAAGAATGAAATAAACCATTGATGAACATAAATTATTTACAAATTTTTTTGTAAAAAATTTACAAATTTACAAATGTAAGTACAAAATCTGAAACAATGAATAGTATTTTATCTTTATTTTGTGAATCTTTCTATAGAGATGTAATAAAGTGGTAATAGAAAGATGAGGATAGACTGCATGGATCAAAAGGTAATCAAATTTTGTTTTATTTTTATTGCTTACTTTTTCAAAATTGCCATTTTGAAATTTATCAATTATTTTCTAATAAGGTAGAAATAATGCCAAAAATGTTAACTGATCAAACTACAATAAAAATCTAACATAATAATAAAATAAAAACAAACAGAAAACCCTCCATAGAAAAATTCTGAAATATTTATTAAACATGTCTAGCAATAAAGGGGGATATAAAGTGAAATTAAGAAAGTTCTAAAAATAATGACAATGGAAAGCTATAAATCAGGATGTGTCAGGTACAATTAAAGCAGAGCACAATAAAAAATAGCATCAAACCATTATATGAAAAAATAAAAGAATAAAGAAGAATAAAGGTACAAATTTTAAGTTAGAAAATCAAGAAAAAAACAAAAGAAATTGGAAGTTAGAAATTAATAAAAACATAGGCATATATTAATTAGAAATAAGAAAAATGAACCAATAATTCAATAGAAATCATTTAAAATCATCAAATAGACAAACTCTAGGAAAATGTATCAAGAAAAAAGGGAAAAAGCACAAATATATAAAATATGAAACAAGGAAAATAACCATCGGAACAAAGAATTTTAAAAATTTATTAAAACTATTTGCATAATCCATACATATAAATTTAAAAACATGATGTAATAGATAATTTCCTAGGAAAAATATAATTTTTCAAAATAAACTACTAAAAGAAACCAAATGTAGTTAGAAAATTTTCATACAAGAAATACAGAATTATCACATTATCAATAAACACCAGGAACAAGAAGTTAAACATGGGGAATTCTATCAAAACTTCATTTTTATCAAAATTATCACTGAAATGATAATATTGTGTTAATTTGCATTTAAAACCATAAATTAAGTTTATTGCCTTTTCACTTATTTATGGTTCATGTCATTTGACAATTTTATTTGTATAGATAGTTTGTCTGCTGCAGATGTTGCAGATATTTCATTCCTGTCTGTTACGTGCTTTTTATTATTTTTTTAATTTTTTTATTATTATTTTTTATTTATTACACTTTAAGTTTTAGGGTACATGTGCACATTATGCAGGTTAGTTACATATGTATACATGTGCCAGGCTGGTGTGCTGCACCCACTAACTCGTCATCTAGCATTAGGTATATCTCCCGATGCTATCCCTCCCCCCTCCCCCCACCCCACAACAGTCCCCAGAGTGTGATATTCCCCTTCCTGTGTCCATGTGATCTCATTGTTCAATTCTCACGTATGAGTGAGAATATGTGGTGATTGGCTTTTTGTTCTTGCAATAGTTTACTGAGAATGATGATTTCCAATTTCATCCATGTCCCTACAAAGGACATGAACTCATCCTTTTTTATGGCTGCATAGTATTCCATGGTGTATATGTGCCACATTTTCTTAATCCAGTCTATCATTGTTGGACATTTGGGTTGGTTCCAAGTCTTTGCTATTGTGAATAATGCCGCAATAAACATACGTGTGCATGTGTCTTTATAGCAGCATGATTTATAGTCCTTTGGGTATATACCCAGTAATGGGATGGCTGGGTCAAATGGTATTTCCAGTTCTAGATCCCTGAGGAATCGCCACACTGACTTCCACAATGGTTGAACTAGTTTACAGTCCCACCAACTGTGTAAAAGTGTTCCTATTTCTCCACATCCTCTCCAGCACCTGTTGTTTCCTGACTTTTTAATGATCGCCATTCTAACTGGTGTGAGATGGTATCTCATTGTGGTTTTGATTTGCATTTCTCTGATGGCCAGTGATGATGAGCATTTTTTCATGTGTTTTTTGGCTGCATAAATGTCTTCTTTTGAGAAGTGTCTGTTCATGTCCTTCGCCCACTTTTTGATGGGGTTGTTTGTTTTTTTCTTGTAAATTTGTTTGAGTTCATTGTAGATTCTGGATATTAGCCCTTTGTCAGATGAGTAGGTTGCGAAAATTTTCTCCCATTTTGTAGGTTGCCTGTTCACTCTGATGGTAGTTTCTTTTGCTGTGCAGAAGCTCTTTAGTTGAATTAGATCCCATTTGTCAATTTTGGCTTTTGTTGCCATTGCTTTTGGTGTTTTAGACATGAAGTCCTTGCCCATGCCTATGTCCTGAATGGTAATGCCTAGGTTTTCTTCTAGGGTTTTTATGGTTTGAGGTCTAACGTTTAAGTCTTTAATCCATCTTGAATTGATTTTTGTATAAGGTGTAAGGAAGGGATCCAGTTTCAACTTTCTACAAATGGCTAGCCAGTTTTCCCAGCACCATTTATGAAATAGGGAATCCTTTCCCCATTGCTTGTTTTTGTCAGGTTTGTCAAAGATCAGATAGTTGTAGATATGCGGCGTTATTTCTTAGGGCTCTGTTCTGTTCCATTGATCTGTATCTCTGTTTTGGTACCAGTACCATGCTGTTTTGGTTACTGTAGCCTTGTAGTATAGTTTGAAGTCAGGTAGTGTGATGCCTCCAGCTTTGTTCTTTTGGCTGAGGATTGACTTGGCGATGCGGGCTCTTTTTTGGTTCCATGTGAACTTTAAAGTAGTTTTTTCGAATTATGTGAAGAAAGTCATTGGTAGCTTGATGGGGATGGCATTGAATCTGTAAATTACCTTGGGCAGTATGGCCATTTTCACGATATTGATTCTTCCTACCCATGAGCATGGAATGTTCTTCCATTTGTTTGTATCCTCTTTTATTTCCTTGAGCAGTGGTTTGTAGTTCTCCTTGAAGAGGTCCTTCACATCCCTTGTAAGTTGGATTCCTAGGTATTTTATTCTCTTTGAAGCAATTGTGAATGGGAGTTCACTCATGATTTGGATCTCTGTTTGTCTGTTATTGGTGTATAAGAATGCCTGTGATTTTTGTACATTGATTTTGTATCCTGAGACTTTGCTGAAGTTGCTTATCAGCTTAAGGAGATTTTGGGCTGAGACAATGGGGTTTTCTAGATATACAATCATGTCGTCTGCAGACAGGGACAATTTGACTTCCTCTTTTCCTAACTGAATACCCTTTATTTCCTTCTCCCGCCAAATTGCCCTGGCCGGAACTTCCAACACTATGTTGAATAGGAGTGGTGAGAGAGGGCATCCCTGTCTTGTGCCAGTTTTCAAAGGGAATGCTTCCAGTTTTTGCCCATTCAGTATGATATTGGCTGTGGGTTTGTCATAGATAGCTCTTATTATATTGAGATACGTTCCATCAATACCTAATTTATTGAGAGATTTTAGCATGAAGGGTTGTTGAATTTTGTCAAAGGCTTTTTCTGCATCTATTGAGATAATCATGTGGTTTTTGTCTTTGGCTCTGTTTATATGCTGGATTACATTTATTGATTTGCATATATTGAACTAGCCTTGCATCCCAGGGATGAAGCCCACTTGATCATGGTGGATAAGCTTTTCGATGTGCTGCTGGATTCGGTTTGCCAGTATTTTATTGAGGATTTTTGCATCAATGTTCATCAAGGATATTGGTCTAAAATTCTCTTTTTTTGTTGTGTCTCTGCCTGGCTTTGGTATCAGAATGATGCTGGCCTCATAAAATGAGTTAGGGAGGATTCCCTCTTTTTCTATTGATTGGAATAGTTTCAGAAGGAATGGTACCAGTTGCTCCTTGTACTTCTGGTAGAATTCGGCTGTGAATCCATCTGGTCCTGGACTCTTTTTGGTTGGTAAGCTATTGATTATTGCCAAAATTTCAGCTCCTGTTATTGGTCTATTCAGAGATTCAACTTCTTCCTTGTTTAGTCTTGGGAGAGTGTATGTGTTGAGGAATTTATCCATTTCTTCTAGATTTTCTAGTTTATTTGCGTAGAGGTGTTTGTAGTATTCTCTGACGGTAGTTTGTATTTCTGTGGGATTGGTGGTGATATCCCCTTTATCATTTTTTATTGCATCTATTTGATTCTTCTCTCTTTTTTTCTTTATTAGTCTTGCTAGTGGTCTATCAATTTTGTTGATCCTTTCAAAAAACCAGCTCCTGGATTCATTAATTTTTTGAAGGGTTTTTTGTGTCGCTATTTCCTTCAGTTCTGCTCTGATTTTAGTTATTTCTTGCCTTCTGCTAGCTTTTGAATGTGTTTGCTCTTGCTTTTCTTGTTCTTTTCATTGTGATGTTAGGGTGTCAATTTTGGATCTTTCCTGCTTTCTCTTGTGGGCATTTAGTGCTATAAATTTCCCTCTACACACTGCTTTGAATGCATCCCAGAGATTCTGGTATGTTGTGTCTTTGTTCTCGTTGGTTTCAAAGAACATCTTTATTTCTCCCTTCATTTCGTTATGTACCCAGCAGTCATTCAGGAGCAGGTTGTTCAGTTTCCATGTAGTTGAGCGGTTTTGAGTGAGATTCTTAATCCTGAGTTCTAGTTTGATTGCACTGTGGTCTGAGAGATAGTTTGTTATAATTTCTGTTCTTTTACATTTGCTGAGGAGAGCTTTACTTCCCAGTATGTGGTCAATTTTGGAATAGGTGTGGTGTGGTGCTGAAAAAAATGTATATTCTGTTGATTTGGGGTGGAGAGTTCTGTAGATGTCTATTAGGTCTGCTTGGTGCAGAGCTGAGTTCAATTCCTGGGTATCCTTGTTGACTTTCTGTCTCGTTGATCTGTCTAATGTTGACAGTGGGGTGTTAAAGTCTCCCATTATTAATGTGTGGGAGTCTAAGTCTCTTTGTAGGTCACTCAGGACTTGCTTTACGAATCTTGGTGCTCCTGTATTGGGTGCATATATATTTAGGATAGTTAGCTCTTCTTGCTGAATTGATCCCTTTACCATTATGTAATGGCTTTGTCTCTTTTGATCTTTGTTGGTTTAAAGTCTGTTTTATCAGAGACTAGGATTGCAACCCCTGCCATTTTTTGTTTTCCATTGGCTTGGTAGATATTCCCCCATCCTTTTATTTTGAGCCTATGTGTGTCTCTGCACGTGAGATGGGTTTCCTGAATATAGCACACTGATGGGTCTTGACTCTTTATCCAATTTGCCAGTCTGTGTCTTTTAATTGGAGCATTTAGTCCATTGACATTTAAAGTTAATATTGTTATGTGTGAATTTGATCCTGTCATTATGATGTTAGCTGGTGATTTTGCTCATTAGTTGATGCAGTTTCTTCCTAGTCTTGATGGTCTTTACATTTTGGCATGATTTTGCAGCACCAGGTACTGGTTGTTCCTTTCCATGTTTAGCGCTTCCTTCAGGAGCTCTTGTAAGGCAGGCCTGGTGGTGACAAAATCTCTCAGCATTTGCTTGTCTGTAAAGTATTTTATTTCTCCTTCACTTATGAAGCTTAGTTTGGCTGGATATGAAATTCTGGGTTGAAAATTCTTTTCTTTAAGAATGTTGAATATTGGCCCCCACTCTCTTCTGGCTTGTAGGGTTTCTGCCAAGAGATCCGCTGTTAGTCTGATGGGCTTCCCTTTGAGGGTAACCCGACCTTTCTCTCTGGCTGCCCTTAACATTTTTTCCTTCCTTTCAACTTTGGTGAATCTGACAATTATGTGTCTTGGAGTTGCTCTTCTCGAGGAGTATCTTTGTGGCGTTCTCTGTATTTCCTGAATCTGAACGTTGGCCTGCCTTGCTAGATTGGGGAAGTTCTCCTGGATAATATCCTGCAGAGTGTTTTCCAACTTGGTTCCATTCTCCCCATCACTTTCAGGTACACCAATCAGACGTAGATTTGGTCTTTTCACATAGTCCCGTATTTCTTGGAGGCTTTGCTCATTTCTTTTTATTCTTTTTTCTCTAAACTTCCCTTCTCGCTTCATTTCATTCATTTCATCTTCCATCGCTGATACCCTTTCTTCCAGTTGATCGCATCGGCTCCTGAGGCTTCTGCATTCTTCACGTAGTTCTCGAGCCTTGGTTTTCAGCTCCATCAGCTCCTTTAAGCACTTCTCTGTATTGGTTATTCTAGTTATACATTCTTCTAAATTTTTTTCAAAGTTTTCAACTTCTTTGCCTTTGGTTTGAATGTCCTCCCGTAGCTCAGAGTAATTTGATCGTCTGAAGCCTTCTCTCAGCTCATCAAAGTCATTCTCCATCCAGCTTTGTTCCGTTGCTGGTGAGGAACTTCGTTCCTTTGGAGGAGGAGAGGTGCTCTGCTTTTTAGAGTTTCCATTTTTTCTGTTCTGTTTTTTCCCCATCTTTGTGGTTTTATCTACTTTTGGTCTTTGATGATGGTGATGTACAGATGGGTTTTTGGTGTGGATGTCCTTTCTGTTTGTTAGTTTTCCTTCTAACAGAGAGGACCCTCAGCTGCAGGTCTGTTGGAATACCCTGTCGTGTGAGGTGTCAGTGTGCCCCTGCTGAGGGGTGCCTCCAAGTTAGGCTGCTCTGGGGTCGGGGGTCAGGGACCCACTTGAGGAGGCAGTCTGCCCCTTCTCAGATCTCCAGCTGCGTGCTGGGAGAACCACTGCTCTCTTCAAAGTTGTCTGACAGGGACATTTAAGTCTGCAGAGGTTACTGCTGTCTTTTTGTTTGTCTGTGCCCTGCCCCCAGAGGTGGAGCCTACAGAGGCAGGCAGGCCTCCTTGAGCTATAGTGGGCTCCACCCAGTTCGGGCTTCCTGGCTGCTTTGTTTACCTAATCAAGCCTGGGCAATGGCGGGCGCTCCTCCCCCAGCCTTGCTGCCGCCTTGCAGTTTGATCTCAGACTGCTGTGCTAGCAATCAGCGAGGCTCCGTGGGCGTAGGACCCTCCGAGCCAGGATATAATCTCGTGGTGCGCCGTGTTTTAAGCCCGTCGGAAAAGCGCAGTATTCGGGTGGGAGTGACCCGATTTTCCAGGTGTGTCTGTCACCCCTTTCTTTGACTCGGAAAGGGAACTCCCTGACCCCTTGCGCTTCCCAAGTGAGGCAATGCCTCGCCCTGCTTCAGCTCACGCACGGTGCGCGCACCCACTGACCTGCGCCCACTGTCTGGCACTCCCTGGTGAGATGAACTCGGTACCTCAGATGGAAATGCAGAAATCACCCGTCTTCTGCGTCGCTCACGCTGGGAGCTGTAGACCGGAGCTGTTCCTATTCGGCCATCTTGGCTCCTCCTCCTGGTATGTGCTTTTTAACATTGTTTATGGCTATTTTTAAACAGAAGTGTTCAATAGTAATCAACCCTGCAGTCTTTTTCTTTCTGGTTTTGGGTTTTTGTTCTTGCCTAGGAAGACCTTCTTCACCACAAATGGTAAAATAAGTTCCCTATATTTTCTTGCCATTCAAGAGTATTTTAATTAATTGGTTCTGAAATTCATGTAAGATACAGTATTATGCATTTTGTGATATAAGGATCTAATCTTGGTCCTTTCCTTGTATATAATCAATTGCCCCAATAGTATAATTAATATTTTAATACTAATTTGATATCATATCTTTAGCAGGATTATATGGCATCTGCATATCTTCTCTGATCTGTCTGTGGATTCTATTTTGTTTACTTATTTTTCATCTTCTCTACTCACTGATTAATATTGTATTTCACACCTTTGTAGTATTCTTCAGTAATTTTTCTTACTCCTATGAAATAAATACATGCACAAAAGATAAAAATGAGATAGTAGAAATTGCAGTAGAATTATAAGGAAATGCAATTGTTCATGGCGCTATTATAATACACTCAACTGCCAGTTTCAGAAATAGATACCACTTTTTATTTTATCTTATTGTTTCTTAGGGTATATTTTTAAATGAGACAAAGAAACCTCAATGTATTGATATATCAACTTTAAGCATTATTTTTATTTTTAGTTTTATTTCCTGACTATTTACTTTGCTTGGATTCTCCATACCTCCTCCTCCTCATCTCAATATATTCACCTTGCCATTTTTAGTTTCTTTTTTGGTTACCTGGCACTTCAAAGAATATAGTTATTTCTGTATTTTTGTTCCATTCACTATAGACATTATTTCAAATCCTGACTGAAAGATGAGGATATTAGAAATTCTTAAACTCATCCTCTTTTATCTTCCACCTTCTTTCAGTTCTTAACTGACTTTTTACTTTCACTGTATAGGCTGATTCTAAGTCAAATACTAATAAGCGTTATTTTGACTACATAGATATTGCTTACTACAGAGCAAAAATAGAGTAGGTAATAGTGTCATACCCTTCTTTCTTGTGTTGATTTTCAAAGTGTTTTGGCTATTTTTTTTCTTTCACAATACCTTTTTTAAAAAATCAAAACCCATTAATTCTTCTAATATTTTCAGACTGATATCAGATCTGTGAAATCTCTCTTTTCCTTGATAACACTTCTGTGAATCTTCTACCTCCTGTTCCCATCTGGACCCAGTGAGTTCTGGACCTGCGCTTTATACCAGGATTTCTCCTTATTCCGTTTGAGCAGATTCTCTTTTTCCTAAGTCTCATGTATTTCACTTTCTTGTTTATTCTTTTATTACTACCTCAATTCATCTGGTAGGAAATTCCTTGTAGGTCTTATATATTCATATTTTGTTTTCATAATTTATTTTGCACTAAATTCTATATTCCTTTGGTGCTTTTAAAAAATGTAATGCCATTGTGATTCTAAGTCTTTGTAAGTAAGCAGCTTCCTTTTCCCCTTTTTCTCTTTCCATCTTTTGGAAAGCTTCATCTGTTGGTTTGTTGGTTTCCAGTCTTTTGAAATTTCATGGTAACATATCTTAGTGTGAGTCTATTTTGTTTAATTTGCTTAATATTTAATGATATTTTTCATTTTATAAATTTATGTTTCCTTTAATAACAATTATACAAGTAATATTTGCATAGCCAGCAGCTATTCAAAGTGCTTTGTATATCTAAACTTACGTAATTCTCAGAGCAACCTAAGGAAAGTGTTTCAATTATCTCTGTTTTAAAGATAAGAAAACTTAGGAACACAGAGGTTGAGTAATTTGCTGGAGGTTGTACAATTACTTATTGGTAGATGGAACTTAACCCAGGAAATCTGTTTTTAGATTCTCTGCACGTAAACAGTAAACATGCCCTTTGTCCAAATCAAATATCTTATATTCTTTATTTGATAATTACTTCTTTATTCCATCAGCTTTCTCTTCCTGGAACTCCTGTTATTCAGATTTGGGACCTCTTGGGAATAAATTGTAATTCTGTAATATTTTTCTCCTATTCGCTATCACTTTTAGCTCTATGCTTAGAAAAACTTCTTTATGATCCATGTATTGAAATATTTTATTGCCAAAATGTTTCTTTTCTTCTTTTAATGAAATCAGATTATATCTAGTCAAATGCATAGACCTTGACTGCACAGTTTACCGAGTTTTTTAATTCCCTCATAAGGAAATCCACATATGGAATATTGTAATTGCTCTCAAATGTTTCCTTGTACATTTTTCTAGTCAATCTGCCTGTTATTCCACATGTAACTGGTGTCCTGATTGCTAATTCCACAGAGTACTAGTAACTATTCTTGAATTTCATGAAAAGGGAGCCATAAAATATATATATTTTGTAGCTGGCTTTTTCATTATCATACTACTTTTTGTTATTCATCTATATAATTACCACTATTTGCTCATGTTTATTACTGAATAGTAATTTACTTCATGAATATACCATCATTTGTAAATACATTATTCTATTGATGAACATTTTGGAGTAGTTTTCAGTTTTAGGTTATTTTTAATAATGCTGCTATGTATATTTGTATGCAAGTCTTTGTATGGACATATGCTTTAATTTTTCTTGGGTAAATAGTGAAGAGCAGAAAATTTAGGTCATATGGTGGGTGTATGCTTAACTTTAAAAATATTTGTTTAATTGACAAATTAAAATTGTATATATTTCTGTTGTTTAACATGATGTTTTAAATTATGTATACATTGTGGAATGACTAAATAGAGCCAATTAGCATATGCATTAACTTTTTAAGAAACATTCAAATTCTTATTCAGAATGTTTTTACCATTTACATTCTGTCTAGCAGTGTATCAGCATTCCAGTTGTTCCAAATTTTCACCAACACCTGGTGTGATCAGTCTTTTGACATTTTAGACATTCTAATAGGTATATAGTTGTATTATATTATGGTTTCAATCTACATTTCCCTATTAACTAATGGTAAGCATTTTTAAGGTGCTTACTTGACATTTATATATCTTCTTTGATGTAGAAACTGTGAAATCTTTTGCTCATTTTCTTCAAATTGGTTTGCGTGTTTGTTTTATTGAGTTTTGGGTGTTTGTTATATCTGGATCTAATTTCTTTATTAGTTATACTATTTATAATATTTGATATTTTCCCCCAACATATGGCTTGTCTTTTTGTTTTCTTAAGAGCAAAAGTTTCTACTTTTGGTAAAGTCTTAGGTATTTTATGGAGCATGGTTCTAGTGTCATATCCAGTAAGCACTGGCATTAACCTAGGTTAAACATAATTTCTATTCTGTTTTCTTCTTAAAATATTTATAATTTTAGATTTTACACTTATGTTTATGACTCATTTTAAGTAACTTTTAAAATATGGAATAAAATATGGATCAAAGTGAATTTTTGTGTTAGTTTGTTTTGCATAGGATATTTAATGCTTCCAGAAATATTAGTTAAAAAATGATCTTTTCCCCACTGTAATACCTTTACAATTTTGTCAAATATCCATTTGCTATATAGGTGTGGATCTATTTCTGGACACTCCAATCTGCTCTAGTGATCTATTCATTTATCATTATACTAAACTTCCACTGCCTTGATTATTATAATTTTATAATATATTTTGAAATCACGTAGTATAAATCCTCTTAGTTTTTTTTTTAATTAAAGTTGCTTTGGTTATTCTAGGCCATTTTGATTTCTTTACAAATTTTAAAATTAGTTTTCAATTTCTTCAAAACTCTGATGCAATATCATCTTAAAGCCTTTGAAATTTCAGATCATAAACGCAGTATGACTTTCCAGGTATTTGAGTCTTTACATTTTTTTTCTCAACACTGTTTACTTTTTAGTGTATTTGTCTTGCACATATTTTTGAATTTATTTTAGAAATTTTCTATCTTATGCTACAATAAATGGTGTTATATATTTAATTTATATTTTAAATTGTCCTTTACTAGAGATAAAATTGATGTTTCTACATTTATCTTGTATCTTGTAATGTTAACTCTCTCCACTTAACAGTAGGATAATCAACAAAGTAGTTTTTGTGTAGATACCTAAAGTTCTGCAGTCATTTCAAACAGTCAAACAGTCATTTCATCTGCAAGCAGAGTTTTACTTCTTTCATTGTATGTTATATAGTGCTGCTAAGAAAGTATTTCAAAATGTGGTGGTTTAAAACAACAATGGTTTATCATTGCTTATAATTTGGGTGTTGGTGAGGTGGGTTTTCTACCATTTTTGCTTAAGCTTATTCATGTGGCTCCATAAAAATTGCCTATGAGTTCTCCAATTTCTACAGACAGGAAACAGGCTAAAAAATTTACTTAGGTAAAAATATGATGCATTCCTTATGGAAAAGGAAAGAAACCTAAGACTTCTTGATGAGCGGAGTTACAAAATAATATTTCCATATTTAATTTACCGGAATATTAATATATCACTTTTTACTACATGTTACATGATTTTACTTATGAATTTGTTAAATAAATTTTGCTGTGTATTTTTTAAGGATTTTGTCTATTTAATCAAATGTGTTGGCAAAAAAATTGCTTACAATATTCACATAATAGTCATTGTATGTCTGCAGAATCTGTGGAGGCTCTCCATCTTTTTGTTGATATTAGTCATTTATCCCTCCTTTCCACTTGATCAGTCTTGCAAGGAGGTTATTATTTTTATTAGTCTTTCGAAGAATCATCTTTTGTCTTTGTTGATTTTCCATGCTATGTATGCCTGTTTTCTATTGTAATGATTTGTGCTATTTACTTATTTATTCTTTGTACTTATTTTTGCTTTATTGTGTTCTTTTATCATTGTTTTTTAAAAAGACATGTTAGATTATTTTTAATAAAAGCATTACAAACTATAACTTTACTATTTAGCATTTGTTTAGGATATTTCACTTATTTTTGTACATTATCTTTGAAATATCATTACTTAAAAATATGTTCTTTTTAAATGTTTTCTTCTGTAACTCATAATTTAGAATTGTATTATTTAATCTTTAAATATTTGAGAATTTCTAGATATATTTTTTTCAGCATTTCTAATTCAATTTATTTATTTATTTTTTGAAGCCAGAAAACATACTCTGTGTGTTTGAATTCCTTGGACTTGATTGAGACTTGTTTCATGGTTCAGCATATAGTCTGCCTTGGTAAGTGTTCCATATGCACTTGAAAAGAAAGTACTTGTTACCGTACTTGAAAATAATGTTCAATAAATTAAGTCATGATATTTGGAAGTGTTCAAATAATGTTCATCATTATATTTTTCCCTATTACTTACTATTGAGAAGGGAGTATTAAAGTCTTGAAGTATGATGGTAGATTTGTCTATTTTTTTCATAAGTTTGTTAGTTGATAAAAGTGGTTTGACTATAGATATATTTTAAATACACAGTATTTGGAATTGTTATTTACTTCTTTGGCAAAGACTGCTGTATGGTATTGTCTGACAGTGGTTTCAAGGAAAAAAAGTAATTGAAATTGAGAAGTTTGAGGGACTGGACTTTTAGAAAAATTGTCAAAGTGAATGTATTATCCCTGTGATTGGACTCAAATAGATCTAGTAGAAATCTTTTTTCATTAACTATCCTTGTGAAAATTTCTTTAGTTCTTGTATAGTCAGATAAAAGTGTATAGTTCAAATTGTTTATATATTCCTTGAATTTCCTTTTATATTATCTTCTATTTGACCTTACCTAAGTCTCTTAAGTGCCTTAAAGTGAAGTGCTTGATTATTTCTTTTCATTTCTACCTGGTGCCAATAGTTCTCTGATCTGAACAAACTATGAGCTTATAAATCACAAAATATCTGCATTGAAAGGAACATCAGAGATATTATAATCTGACTGCAATTTAATCATGAGAATTCCTACTACAAAATCCCTTCAATGAAATGTCCAGCTTTTGCTAATACACTTCCAGTGACAAGGATGCAATCTGCCTTGAGACAGCCAATTCTTCAGTTGATCTACTATTAAATACTCAACATTGACTTAAAATTTGCCTTAATTACTTTTAAAATTAATCAGAATGCAGGTCTGTAATTTTTAGAAAATGTCATATATTTAAAAATTTCAATTTACAAAAGAAAAAGTCATGAGGATAATAATTTGCAGTGTGATAGTGCATAGTTTAGAATGTCTATGCACACAAGTATATGCAGATATGCACACACTAACAAGTCTATGCATTAGACTCCTGTTTCCAGTGCAGTTGGACAGGATTTATCTAAGGATAGGGCAGGATATTATAAAGATTCAAATAAAGTTCAACCAAAACTTGGTTAAGCAAAAATCAAGGAATAAATGTGTAAATGAGTGGGTTTTTTAAATTGGTTTATTTCACTGAAAAGCTTGTTGATAAATCTCACAAATGTCCCAGTTTTAGTCCTTGTACAAAGACTACAAATATGGGAAAATTTTTCCAGAGAAACATCATGTTAATATTTGTTCTACTGTCAGAAGTGATGAGAATAGACCAAAAAAAAACAGTAAGTGTCCACAAAAGTGTACAAGAGTTTGTAACAATGAATGGAAGGGAAATTACAATGAAAGGGAACAGTGAAATCAATCAATGGCCTATTTTGTTCTCGGTTCCCAAGGGACTTGATATAGCAGCAGAAATGTGGCATCAGTAGTAGTCTTGTTCTTAAATTACATTATTAAATTGGTGACCAGAGTTTCAGACATAAATAAAATAATAAATTCAGGTGACACAGCTCAACTTGTGTTTTCTAGGAGATAGATACCATTTCATAACTGTTATTATGCAACAATGACATATACATTCTGTATCTGTAAAAATGCTATTTCCTTGACATACGTTTATTATGCAATACAATATAATATGTAATTTAGTTCACCATTTATATAAAGTCTGATGCTCCAAGTATCATAGTTGGTGAGTTAACTGTCATTGATTATATAATGGTGTTAAAACAATTTTAGTGAACAGCTTTTATCTATTATAATCATTTATATTAACTTTTTCCCTCTCAAAAATACTGATTCCATTAAACTAACACTAAGATCCACTGGTTCAAGATTAAATATTTAATATTAGTTTGTTTATATTGTTCCACAAACGTTCCTGTTTTTTCTCAAAATAGGTCATCTTATTTCATAATAATCTTATTTAAATAGCAGACTTTTTTGCACTATCGTGAAGTGGAAGTCTCTAAGCATTTCTCATGGTTCCTTGGTGGAATGGTCACTTAATGATCAAATTAGAGCTCACTCAACCAGATCTGTGGTAACAACAGTTAGTAGGCTGCAGTCAGTTCTCCTGCTCAGATTTACAGAGCATCCAGGTGGAGTTAATTACTGTGAATCACCCAGCATGGTCCCCTGGCAGCAGATTACGAAAACAGTTTAAATTAGACATGGCTGCACTGCGAAACCTATTCCTCGTTCAAAATGTAAAGACCCCCTACGCTTAGCCACATATGTCTTATCTGTAGCTGCCTTCTATCCAGGGAGGTCTCTATTACTATTTGCTGCTGTATTTGTACAATACCTAAAATATTTATAAATCTGAATGCTAAAAAATTACAGATTTGCAGCTAATACATTCCACAGCTGCATGTTTTTGGTTTGCAAATTTATAACTGGGAATTTACTACTACTAACAAATTTCAGCTTTTGAACAATTGGATATGTTTCTCCAACTTGGTATATTGCCCAGTATCTGTTATTCTCACTCCCCAGGCTGGGATGGCTGCAATGGTGGTAGAGCCTCTGGGGAGGGAGGAGGGATAGACGGATGAAACTATTTGCCATCAGTCACCAACAGCCCCTCTGGCGGATTAAGTAGCAGGTGTTAATAGGAACCCAAGGGAGTGCTCTCCAGTTCCCTTTAGCTAGAATGATAGTGACATGATTCAAGGCCTGAAGGGTTTGGGGACCTTTGAGGGAGGGGGAAGGGAAGTGGACTTGTAAAGCGGGAAATATTAGTGTGGTATGTTGTTTTGAAAGGCTTCTCCTAATGTTAAGATGATTTGCAGTTTTGAAGACTTAAATAATGAAAATTCTGATACAGATGTTCCAGGCATTAAAGAAGGAATGAGGAAATATTATAACCTTTAAAAGCACTGCTCATACTCTATAATTTTGTTCTCATTGAAGCTTTACTGAAAACACTATTATAAGATTTAATTATTGTTTTTAACAGTCATTTATTATATAGATAGGCAAGAAAGTATACATCATGAAAATAATGTGAAAAGATGCCATAGACTTTTCAAAATAGCAAAACATATGTTCATACAGAAAATGCACAAAGAATCAATAGATGTGATTGATATTCTGAGTCAGTGATAATTATTAAACTATAATAAACCTCAGATTTTGTTTTCTCTATAAAATTCATTTGTTTCTTTCCTTTGTCTCAGAGGAGGTTTTTAATACCAAAGTTTTAAATTTGACATATATGGTATTAAAATATGTTAAGAACTTTATTGATGTTTAACAGAAAGATGTGCATATTATAAACATGTAACAAAATTAATTTATACAAAATGAATATGCCCATGTAACCACTAGATACGACATTATCAGTACCTGCAACACTGTCATTCTAACAGCATTGATTAATTTGATACTTGATATAAATGGAGCAATACATCATACATTCTTTTGTGTCTTGCTTATTTTACATAACATTTGTGAGAGTCATAAATATTGTGTGCAGTTATAGTTTTTAAAAAATTATTTACAATTATTATTTTGTACAGTATACTATAGTTTTGCATAGTATGTAATCGGATAACTATATCATTATTTCCACATTGTAAAATTAATTGCCATTGAGTCATTTCCAAATGGAAGATACTAAGTATAATGTTGTTATGAGTACTCTAATGTATGTCTTTTGGTAAGGATAGGTACGTATTTCTATTTGGCATAAACCTAGGATTGGAATTGCTGAGTCATAGCATGTGCATATGTTAAACTTTAGTAGATGTTACCAAAGACTACTTTCCTACCAATGTCTAATATTTCTGGTTTCTCTGTATTCTTGCCAAAATTTATTTTCTGTCTCTTTAATTTTAGCAGTTCTGATGAGTGTATAGTGGCATCTTGTTGCATTTTTAATGTGCATTTCCCCAATAATGAATGAAATTAATCATTTTTCTTATATGTATTGGCCATCAGATATTCTCTTTTGAAAAATGTCTGTTCAAGTCTTTTGCCCATTTCTCATTGGGCTTTCTATCTTTTTGTTCTTGATGAATAAAAATTCTTGATATATTCTAGATAGAAGACCTTCTTGGATATGGGAATTGAGAGTATCTTCTCTCACTCTGAGGCTTGCATTTTCACATTCTAAATGATACAATTTGTATTAAGAATATATTCACTTGATATAGTTCATTTATTACTATTTTAATATGATTGGCACAATTGTGCTTTTGGTAATGTTACAGAAAATTAACATTTAATTCAGATGAACTACTATGAAATCTGGAAGATATAAGAAAAATGTAAGGTTTTGGAAAGTGACCAAAGTAAAAAACAATCTGGAAGACAGTCAATCTATAAAAATTGAGAACTTCATTGGGTCAGATAACCTGTGACAGTCTCTGGTCCACATAGCATGAAGCTGCTAAAGCTGAAGCAGAAATTCACATCTTACTAGCATTCATGTTAGGAGGCCGAGGATGGAATCCAGGGTTTCTAGAGTGCCTAGGAAGTGAGGAGAAAATCCCAGAAAGGGAGGAGACATAAATGGGGAAACCCAAATCTTCTTGTAAAGTCCACCTCAGCTCTTAGAGGCCTTTCAACTAAGTAGGCATAGTGGGGACTCCAAGAAGCCCCTCGGAAGGCAGCAACTGAAAGACGAGGTAAGTGAATGAAGGTCTCAACACTTATACAACAGAAGGAAAAAAAGAAGTTTATAGTTTTAGTCCAGCCAAATTAAAACTCTTTAGTGAAAGATAATAGAAGCTAGAATTTCTACAAAGTATCTACCTGATAGAAAAAAATGAGGAGTCATGAGAAGTAGCAAAATGTAGCCCATAGTCAAGAAAAGACAAAGCAATCCATAAAAAGAAAATCAAAATGAAAAGGTGTCGTAATTATCAGACTGAGATTTTAAAGTAATTATTATTAATATGTCTAAGAAAACCTTGGTTATAAAGATTGAAGAGATGGGAAACTTCAGCATAGAAATGAAATACATAAGAAAGATTAATGTAACCACCTAACAGGTTCACCTTGCCCATTGCCTAGACAGAGCCAATTTATCAAGACAGGGGAATTGTAATGGAGAAGTATAATTCTTACAGAGCCAGCTGTGTGGAAGACTGAAGTTTTATTATTATTCAAATCAGTCTGCCCAAGCATTCTAGAATGGAGTTTTTAAGGAGAATTTGGAGGTTGGCGGCTCTGGAAGTGGGGAGTGCTGATTGGTAGGGTTGGAGATGGAATCATAGGGGATGTAAGTGAGTTTTTTGTTTGTTTGTTTGTTTGTTTGTTTGCTGTCTTCTGTTCCTGGGTGGGATTATAGAACCAGCTGAGCCAGATTACCAGTCTGCATGGTGTCAGCTGGTGCATCAAGTACAGGGTCTGCAAAATATCTCAAGCACTCATCTTAGATGTTACAATAGTGATGTTATTCCCAGGAACAATTTGGGGAAGTTCAGACTCTTGCAGCCAGAGGCTGCATGGTGCTTAAATTATAACTTCTAATCTTGTAGCTAATTTGTTAGTCCTACAAAGGCAAATTGGTCCTGAGGCAAGATTTTTTTGTTTGTTTGTTTATTTGTTTGTTTTTGGAAAGGACTATTATCTTCTTTGTTTCAGAGTTAAACTATAAGCTAAATTCCTTCCCAAGTTTAGTTTAGCCTATGCTCAAGAATGAACAAGGACAGCTTAGAGATCAGAAGCCAGATGGAGTCGGTTAGTTCTGATCTCTTTCACTGTCATAATTTCCTCAGTTATAATTTTTGTAAAAGTAATTCCATTTAATGAATATTCTAGAACTTAAAGGTACATTATTTGATTTTTTTAAAAGATTGCATTTAAAAGCAATTAAAGATGGCAAATAAAAAGGTAATAAAACTTGGGCCGGGGGCTGTTGCTCACACCTGTAATCCCAGGACTTTGGGAGGCCGAGGTGGGCGGATCACGAGCTCAAGAGATCGAGAACATCCTTGCCAACATGGTGAAACCCTGTCTCTACTAAAAATACAAAAATTAGCCAGGTGTGGTGGTGTGCACCTGTAGTCCCAGCTACTCGGGAGGCTGAGGCAGGAGAATTGCTTGAACCCAGGAGGCAGAGGTTGCAGTGAGCCAAGAATGTGCCACTGCACTCCAGCCTGGAGACAGAGCAAGACTCCAAATCAAAAAAAAAAAAAAAAAAAAAGGTAATAAAACTTGAAGGTACATTAATAGAAACCATACTGCTCAAAAAAGACAGATAAAGGAAAATAATAATAATGATAATAATATTAATAAAGCCCAATATCATGTGAAACATATCAAGTTGTCTAACGAGTATGTAATTAAGAGTCTCAGAGGTGAGAAAGTAGAGTATGGATCATCAATAGTATTTTAAGAAATAATAGCTAAAAATTACCCAAATTAGGTGAAAAACATAAATCTAAACATCCGAGAACCTTACCCAAATACAAGCAAGTCAAATGCGAGTGTTAAAAGAAAAACTTCAGCTGAATTAAATTTAAAGATGCTTAACTGAGCAATCAATGATTCACAAATCAGGCAGCCCCCAGAATCACAGCAGATTCAGAGACTCCAGCACAGCTACGGGTGCTGAAAAATTTATAGAGAAAAAAAGGAAGTGACATACAGAAATCAGAAGTAAGGTACAGAAACAACTGGATTGGTTACAGCTCGGCGTTTGCTTTATTTGAACACAGTTCGAACACTCGGCAGTATATGAGTGGTTGAAGTACGGCTGCTGGGATTGGCCAATACTCAGCTATTGTTACAGGCACATACTCTTAAGTTCGGTTTTCAATCTTGTCTACCTATTAAGTTAGATTACAGTTCATCCACAAAGTCTCAAATACATAAATACAGGGTTCTTCTCAGGCCATATTCAATTCACTTTAACGCAAGAATAAGCACAACTAGGCACATTTTGAAGTCAACAAATACAAAGAAAACCTTGAAAGTGGAGAGAGACAAATGACAAATTACATATAGTTAAGGAACACTATGAATGGTGGCTGAAAAAAAGTTGAAACCTGTAGACAATAAAATGATATCTTTAAAGTGCTGACTAAAAAATAAAATTGGAATTCTGTATACAGTGAAAATCTTAAAAAACATAGGTGAGTTCATTAGTTTCCTATTCCGGCTGTAACAAATTACCACAAAGTCAATGGCTTGAAACAACATGAAAGGTTTTATCTTAAGTTCTGAAGGTCAAAAGTCTGAAGTGGATGTCACTGGAGTAAACTCAAGGTGTTTGCAGAATCACACTTCTTATGGAGGCTCGGCAGGTGGGGAAGGGATGCCATGGGGGAGAGTTAATTTTCTTGCCTTTTCTGGCTTCTAGGGCTGCCTACATTCTTCGGCTCATGGTCCTCTTAAACACCAGCAGTTGAATCATTCTGACCTCTATTTCTGTCTCACATCTTCTCTATGATTCTCTGCATCCTTGTTTCACTTATAAGGACCCTTGTGATTACACTGAGCACACCAGGAAAATTCATAATAACTACTCATTTTAAAATGCTTAATTATATTTACAAAATTCCTTTTCCATGTAAATACCCTTATTCATAGGGATTAGGAGGTGTATTAGTCTGCTTTCGTGCTGCTGATAAAGACATACCCAAGACTGGGCCATTTACAAAGGTAAGAGTTTTAATGGAGAACTCACAGTTCCATGTGGCTGGGGAAGCCTCACAATCATGGCAGGAGACAAGGAGGAGAAAGTCACATCTTACATGGATGGCAGCAGGCAAAGAGAGAGCTTGTGCAGGGCAACTCTGATTTTTTAAAACCATCAGATCTCATGAGACCCATTCACTATCACAAGAACAGCACAGGAAAGACCCACCCATCCATACTTCAGTCATCTCCCACTGAGTCCCTCCCATAACATGTGGGAATTATGGGAGCTACAAGATGAGATTGTGTGGGGACACAGAGCCAAACAGTATCAGGAGGTGAACATCCTTTGAGGCCCTTCTTCTGCCTATTCTTCCAATCGTGGTGAAATAAATACATTTTTCAGGTAAATAAGAGAGAATTCCTGGACAGTATACCTTCAGTAAAAGAAATGTTAAACAAATTATTCAGCCTGAAAGAAAATTGCACCAGATAGAAATTCATATTTGAAGGAGAAATGAAGAATATTTACTCTATTGGTAAACATAAAAGACTATGTTTTTTATCTTAATTAATTTTACAGTTAGCCTTTTTGTACCTTATTTAAGGAATCATAGCCTATTCCAAGGTCATGTATTTTCTACAACTTGAATGTTTAAACATTAGGAGTTATATTTGTAATCCATCTAGAATATGTATCTGTGTCTCTATGTAAAGTGTAAAGTAAGCATTTGAATATACTTTTGTGGATATACTAAATTGGATATTCATGTGGAATTGTGGAATTGTGATGTCAACTTAGTCATAAATCACATGACAATTTACATTTTGTATTGTTTCTGGTCACTTAATTTTTCTCTCTCGGTCAGTTTCCCTGTCCTTATGGTAATATAATACTGTCTTAATTAATATACCTTTACTTCTTTACTTATGGTATTTTAGTCTTTTGTTACTGGTACTATAAATCTTCCATATTAGCACTTCTATAGTGTTACCTTGATGATTCTTGACTTGTTAAATTTCAGCATAAATTTTTTAATCGGCCATTAAATTTACCAACATTTTTAGAAATTTGGTTAGGATTTTATTGAATCTACAGAATGATGTAGAAAGCTGCCATATTTACAGTTTTGGCTGTAATCCATGCAAATGAGTATCTCTTCAGTTATTGAAGATTTCTTCAATTTTTCTTAATAACAGTTTAAAAATGAGAGTTTTAAACTTCATTTGTTGTACATTTTATCAATTTGTTACTAGACATTTGATATTTTTATAATGTAAATTGTACTACTTTTCATTTTAAAAAATTTTTATATTAAATTCAGGGTACAAGTGCAGGTTTGTTACACAGGTAAACTTGTGTCATGGGGAGTGTTGAACAGATTATTTCATCACCCAGTTATGAAGCCTAGTACCCGCTATTTTTCCTGATTTTCTCCCTCCTCTCAACCTCCACCATCAAAAAGGCTACAATGTGTGCTGTTCCCCTCTGTGTGTCAGTGTGTTTTTATCATTTAGCTCCCACTTATAAGTGAGTACAAGGGGTATTTGGCTTTCTGTTCCTGTGTTAGTTTCCCACGTATAATGGCCTCCGGCTCCATCCGTGTCCCTGCAAAGGACATGATTTCCTTAATTTTAATGGTTGCATATTATTATATGGTGTACATGTACCACATTTTCTCTATTCAGTCTACTATTGATGGGCTTTTAGGTTGATTCTATGTCTTTGCTATTGTGAATAGTGCTATAGTAAACATATGTGTGCATGTGTCTTTATAATGGAATAATTTATATTCCTTTGGGTGTATACCAAGTAATGGGATTGCTGGGATGAATGAGATTTCTGTCTTTAGGTCTTTGAGGAATCACAACACTGTCTTCCACAATGGCTGAACTGATTTACACTCCCACCAATAGTGTACAAGCACTACTTTTTCTCCACACCTCATCAGCATTGGTTATTTTTTACTTTTTAATCATAGTTATTCTGACTGGTGTGAGATGGTATCTCATTGTAGTTTTGATTTGAATTTCTCTCATAAGCACAAATGTTGAACTTTTTATCCGTATATTTGTTGGCTGCATGTATGTCTTCTTTTGAAAATTGTCTGTTCATGTCCTTTGCCTACTTTTTTTATGGGATTTTTTTGGCACATTTGTTTAAGTTTCTTATAGGTGCTGGATGTTAGAGCTTTGTTGAATGCATAGTTTGTAGGTTGTCCATTTACTCTGTTGATAGTTTCTTTTGCCGTGCAGAAACTCTTTAGGTTTAGATCCCATTTATCAATTTTTGCTTTTGTTACAATTGCTTTTTGCAATTTCATTATGAGATCCTTGCCCGTGTCTGTGTCCTATATGGTATTGTCTAGGATATCTCCCAGGGTTTTTATAGTTTTGGGCTTTACATTTAAGTCTTTAATCCATTGTGAGTTAATTTTCATATGGTGTAAGAAAGGGGTTCAGTTTTAATCTTCAGCATATGGTTAGCCAGTTATCTCAGCACCATTTATTGAATAGGGAATCCTTTCCCCATTGCTTGTTTTGGTCAGGTTTGTCGAAGATCAGACAGTGGTAGGTGTGCAGTCTTATTTCTGGGTTCTCTATACTGTTCTATTGGTCTGTGTCTGTTTTTGTACCAGTACTATCATGCTGCTTTGGTTACTGTAGCCCTGTACTAGTGTTTGAAGTTGTGTAGCGTGATGCCTCCAGCTTTGTTCTTTTTACTTAGGATTGTCTTGGCTATTGGGGTTCATTCTTGGTTCCATATGAATTTTAAAATAAGTTTCTCTAATTCTGTGAAGAATGTCAATGTTAGTTTAATAGGAATAACATTGAATCTATAAATTGCTTTGGGCAGTGTGATGGTTGATACTGAGTGTCAACTTGACTGGATTGAGGGATACAAAGTATTAATCTTGGGTGAGTCTGTGTGGGTGTTGCCAAAAGAGATTAACATTTGAGTCACTGGGCTGGGGAAGGCAGTTTCACCCTTAATCTGTTGGGCACAATCTAATTAGCTTCCAGTGAACATAAAGCAGGCAGAAAACACGAAAAGGAGAGCTTCCCAGCCTACATCTTTCTCCCATGCTGGATGCTTTCTGCCCTTGAACATCAGACTCCGAGTTCTCAAGTTCTTCAGTTTTGGGACTCGGACTATCTCTCCTCGCTCCTCAGCTTGCACAGCCTATTCTGGGACCTCATGATTATGGAAGTTAATAATAAGCTCACATTTATATATATATATATATTTCTGTCCCTCTAAGAGAACCCTTACTAATACAGATTTTGGTACCAGGAGTGGTTCTAGAGGAACAGAATATTAAGGATGGAGTTCTTTCATTGGTTTTGGGGTTTCTGGAGTTGGCTGCTTAATATGATTAGACCCCAAAATTCTAAGAACTCTATTTCTAGTAGTATGGAGAAGATTGATAGTCTTTGATATGAACTATTTAGAGAGTTATGCAAAATAAATGCATTTAACACTCCTGATTCACTGCTCATGAAAGGCAAGGAGTTTAGTGACTCTATAGATAATACCTTTGACCACATATGGAGAACCAAGGAACATAATGAAGCTGGTTGGTTGCTTCTGAGTTTAATAGGCAAAGTGATGAAAGAAAATGATGAACTCGGGGATTCTGTCTCCCAGCTTCAGAAGCATATATTGAGCCTCAAATCAGCCAAGATTGTCCTGAGTGAGAGTCTTACTTCCTGTAGAGAAAGAGCTGAAATTGTGGAAAAATAGACACAAGCTTTTATCATATGAGTGGCTGAGCTGCAGTGAAAGGTGCATGCACAGCCTTGCCAGGTGTCTACTGTTAAAGTGAGGGAATTAACTGGAAAAAGATGGGACCCTGAAACTTGGAATGGGGATGTGTGGGAGGACCATGATGAAGCTGGGGACACTGAGTTTGTAAACTCTAATGAACCTTTTTTTTTTTTTTTTTTGCCAGAAGGAACAGCCTCCGTATCCCCACTAGTGGCACCATCCCCTCCCTGACCCATGCTGCCATCAGCCTTTCCACCATTGTCTGAGGAGATAAACCCTGTGCTGCCTGAGGCAACAGTGATTGCCTCCCCTGATGCAGTCGCCAGACAAAATAATGTTGATTCTCCTCAGGAGCCACCCCCCAACACCCCAGTTTGCTTCTAGACCTATAACTAGACTAAAATCCTTGCGGACCCCTGGAGGTGATGTTGAGAGTATGACCCATGCAGAGATGTGCTACATTCAAAAAGAACTGTTTGAATTATCTAATTTATAAAAGCACAATCTGGAGAACAGTCATGGGAATGGATATTAAGGGTGTGGAATAATGGTGGAAGAAACATAGAGTTGGATCAGGCTGAATTTATTGATTTGGGCCTACTAAGTAGAGACTCTGCTTTTAATTTTGCAGCTCAGGGAGTTAAAAATGTTCTAATAGTTTATTTGCTTGGTTAGTTGTAATATGGATCAAAAGATGTCCCACTGTGAGCAAGCTGGAAATGCCTGATCTCCCTTGGTTTAATGTAGAGGAAGGGATCCAAAGGCTTGGGGAGATTGGGGTGGTGGAGTGGATTAGTCACTTTAGACCTACATATCCAAGCTGGGAGGGTCCAGCAAATATACCCTTGACCAATGCCTTGAAAAATAGATTTGTGAGGGCTGCACCTGCATCTTTGAAGAGCCCTCTAATTGCTCTTCTCTGTATGTCAGAGGTAATGGTGGGAACCACAGTCACTCAACTACAAAATTTAAATACAATGGGAATAATTGGATCCTGAGGTGGCAGGGGCCAAGTGGCAGCACTCAACCATCAAAGGCAAGGTGGGTATAGTTACCGTAATGGACAGCAGAGGCAAAGAGGCAATCAGAATAGTATGATTCATGTAGAGCTCTGGCATTTGCTAATTAATCATGGTGTTCCTAGAAGTGAAATTGATAGGAAGCCTACTTCATTCCTACTTAAATTATACAAACAGAAAACTTCTAGGTCTAATGGACAACATACTAATTTGAATTATAAAAACAGAGAATCATGGTCCCTCAACCAATTTCCAGACTTGAGCCAGTTTATAGGCTCACACCCCTTGAATGAAGTGGGGGCCAGCTCCCCTTGAGGAAGGATCCCACTACGTTACCAACAATTTATGCAGTGAATATTTCTCCCATCTTTCCCCAAGGATACCTCTGGCCTTTTACCAGGGTAACTGTGCAATGTGGAAAGAAAAATGATCAGACATTTCAGGGACTACTGGACACTGGCTCTGAGCTGACGTTGATTCCAGAGGACCCAAAACGTCATTGTGGTCCTCCAGTTAAAGTAGGGGCTTATGGAGGTCAGGTAATTAATAAAGTTTTAGCTCAGGTCTGACTTACAGTGGGTCCCCAGATTCATCCTTTGGCCATTTCCCCAGTGCCAGAATGCATAATTGGCATAGACATACTGAGCAGGTGACAGAACCCCATTGGCTCCCTGACTGATTGATAGGATAATGGCTATTATGGTGGGAAAGGCCAAATGGAAGCCATTAGAGCTGCCTTGACCTAGAAAAATAGTAAATAAAAAACAATATCACATTTCTGGAGGGATTGCAGAGATTAGTGCCACCATCAAGGACTTGAAAGATGCAGCAGTGGTGATTCCCACCACATCCCTATTCAACTCTCCCATTTGGCCAGTGCAGAAGACAGACAGATCTTGGAGAAAGACAGTGGATTATTGTAAGCTTAACCAAGTGGTGGCTCCAATTGTCGCTGCTGTACCAGATGTGGTTTCATTGCTTGAGCAAATTAACACATCTCCTGGTACCTGGTATGCAGCCATTGACTTGACAAATGCCTTTTTCTCCATTCCTGTCCATAAGGCCCATCAGAAGCAATTTGCCTTCAGCTGGCAAGGCCAGCAATATACTTTTACTGTCCTACGTCAGAGGTATATCAACTCTCTGACTTTTTGTCATAATTTTATTCAAGGAGACCTTGATTACTTTTCTTCCACAAGATATCACACTGGCCCCTTACATTGATGACATTATGCTGATTGGAGCCAGTGAGCAAGAAGTAGCAAACACAATGGTCTTATTGGTGAGACATTTGCATGCCAGAGGATGGGATATAAATCCGAGTAAAATTCAGGGGCCTTCTGCTTCAGTAAAATTTCTAGGGGTCCAGTGGTGTAGGGCCTGTAACAAAATTCCTTCTAATGTGAAGGATAAGTTGCTGCATTTGGACCCTCCTACAACCAAGAAAGAGCCACAATGCCTAGTGGACCTATTTGGATTTTGGAGGCAATAAATTCCTCATGTGGGTGTGTTACTCCAACCCCGTTTATTGAGTGGCCCAAAAGGCTGCCAGTTTTGAGTGGGGTCCAGAACAGGAGAAGACTCTGCAACAGGTCCAGGCTGCTGTGCAAGTGGCTCTGCCACTTGGGTCATATGACCCAACAGATCCAATGGTGCTTGAGGTGTCAGTCACAGATAGGGATGCTGTTTGGAGCCTTTGGCGAGCCCACATAGGTGAATCACAGCAGAAGCCTCTAGGATTTTGGAGCCCTGCCATCTTCTGCAGATAAATACTATCCTTTTGAAAGACAGTTCTTGGCCAGTTACTGGTCTTTGGTGGAAACTGAACATTTGATTACGGGTCATCAAGTCGCCATGTGACCTGAACTGCTTATCATGAACTGGGTGTTTTCTGACTAATAGCCATAAAGTGGGTCATGAATAGCAGCATTCCATCATCAAAATAAAGTGGTACATATGTCATCAGACTCGAGCAGGTCCTGAAGACACAAGTACGTTACCTGAGGAAGTGGCTCAAATGTCCATGGTCTCCATTCCTGCCACCTGCCTTCTTTCCCCTAGTCTGCACTGATAGCCTCATAGGGAGTTCCCTATGAAGAGTTGACAGAGGAAGAAAAGGCTAGGGCCTGGTTCACAAATGGTTCTGAAAGATACGCAAGCACCACCCAAAAGTGGACAGCTACAGAACTACAGCCCCTTTCTAGGACATCCCTGAAGGACAGCAGTGAAGGGGAATCTTTTCAGTGGGCAGAACTTCAAGCAGTGCATCTAGTTGTGCACTTTGCATGGAAAGAGAAATGGCCAGATGTGTGGTTATGTGCTGATTCATGGGCTGTAGCCAATGGTTTGGCTAGATGGTCAGGGACTTGTAAGAAGCATGATTGGAAAATGGTGACAAATAAACTTGGAGAAGAGTTATGTGGATGGACCTTTCTGAGTGGTCAAAAACTGTGAAGATATTTGTATCCCATGTGAGTGCTCACCAATGGGTGACCTTAGCAGAAGAGGAGTTTAATAATCAAGTGGATAGAATGACCCATTCTGTGGACACCACTCAGCCTCTTTCCCCAGCCACCCCTGTCATTGCCCAATGGGCACATGAACAAAGTGGCATGGTGGCAGGGATGGAGGTTACACATAAGCTCAGCAACATGGACTTCCACTCACCAGGGTAACCTGGCTATGGCCACTGCTGAGTGCCCAATTTGTCAGCAGCAGAAACCAACACTGAGCCCTCGATATGGCACCATTCCCCAGGATGATCAGCCAGCTACCTGGTGGCAAGTTGATTATATTGGATCTCTTCCATCATGGAAAGGGTAGAGGTTTGTCCTCACTGGAATAGACACTTACTCAGGATATGGTTTTGCCTATCCTGCACGCAATGCTTCTGCAAAGACTACCATCAGTGGAGTCACAGAATGCCTTATCCACCATCATGATATTCCACACAGCATTGCCTCTGACCAAGGCACTCACTTTATGGCTAAAGAAGTGTGGCAATGGGCTCATGCTCATGGAATTCACTGGTCTTACCATGATCCCCATCTTCCTGAAGCAGCTGGATTTATAGAATGATGGAATGACGTTTAGAAGTCACAATTACAACACCAACTAGGTGACAATACTTTGCAGGGCTAGGACAAAGTTATCCAGAAGGCCATGTATGTTCTGAATCAGTGTCCAATATATGGTACCATTTCTCCCATAGCCAGGGTTCATGAGTCCAGGAATCAAGGGGTGGAAGTGGAAGTGGCACCACTTACCATCACCCCTACTGATCAACTAGCAAAAGTTTTGCTTCCTGTTCCTGCAACATTAGTCACGGCCTAGAGGAATTAGTACCACAGAGGGGAATGCTGCCACCAGGAGACACAACAATGATTCCATTAAACTGGAAGTTAAGATTGCCACCTGGAAACTTTGGGCTCCTATCTTTAAGTCAACAGGCTAAGAAGACAGTTACAGTGTTGGCTGAGGTGATTGACCAGGACTATCAAGATGAAATCAGTCTACTACCCCACAACGTAAGGGAAAGTATGCATGGAATACAGGAGATCCATTAGTGCATCTCTTAATATTACCATGCTCTGTGATTAAGGTCAACGGGAAACTACAACAGCCCAATCCAGGCAGGACTACAAATAATCCAGACCCTTCAGGAAGGAAGGTTTGGGTCACTCCACCAGGAAAAAAACCATGATCTGCTGAGGTGCTTGATGAAGGAAAAGGGAATTCAGAATGGGCAGTAGAAGAAGGTAGTCATCAATACCAGCTAACACCACGTGGCCAGCTGCAGAAAAGAGGACTGTAACTGTCATGGGTATTTCCTCCTTCATTTGTTAAAAACACGTTTGTGCCTGTATACACTTGTACTAAGAAAATATCTTCATTTTATTTCCTTTTTCCTTTATCATGTGACATAAGATTTATTGACTTCATATCAGCATTTAAGTATTGTTAACTTTATGTAATAGTATCTGGGTTGGGGATTGGTGCATTTCAGATTGTATGAGGGACAGTTGTATCATGTTAGGCATAACTATGACCTCATTATTGTCTTTATTTGAAGATTACATATGATCTAAGGAGATGTGTATGGGTTCAAGTTGACAAGGGATGGACTTGTGATGGTTAATACTGAGTGTCAACTTAATTGGATTGACACATACAAACTATTGTTCCTGGGTGTGGCTATGTAGGTGTTGCCAAAAGAGATTAATATTTGAGTCAGTGGGCTGGGGAAGGGAGATCAACCCTTAATCTGGTGGGCACAATCTAATCAGCTTCCAGTAAAAGCAGGCAGAAAATGTGAAAACGAGAGACAGGCCTAGCCTCCCAGCCTGTATCTTTCTCCTGTGCTGGATGCTTCCTGCCCTCGAACATCGGACTTCAAGTTCTTCAGTTTTGTGACTCGTACTGGCTCTCCTTGCTCCTCAGCTTGCAGATAGCCTACTGTGGGACCTTGTGATCATGGAAGTTAATACTTAATAAACTCGCCCTTATATATATAAAAATAAAATAGGATATATATATATGTGATATATAAAAAATAGGATATAAAAATAAGATATATAAAAATAGGATATATTATATATGTAAAGTAGGACATATATACAAATAGGATATATATATATAATTATAAAATTATTTTAATGTGTATTTCAGCTCTTTCAGGTCAGTTACATTCTTCTCTATACTGGTTTTTTTTTTTCTATCAGCTCCTGCAATGGTTTATCATGATTTTTAGCTTCCTTGCATTGGGTTACAATGTACTCCTTTAGCTCAGCATACTTTGTTTCTATCCATATTATGAATTCTGTTTCTGTCATTTCAGCCATCTCAGCTTTAACCTGGTTTCAAACCCTTGCTGCAGAGGTGACGCAGTCATTTGGAGGGAAAAGGCACTCTGTTTTCTTTCGATCTTTCAGCATTCTTGTGCCGATTATTTCTCATCTTTGTGGACTTACCTGCCTTCAATCTTTGAGGCTTCTGACTTTTGGATTTTTTTTTTCTTCTAACTGTCTGGCCACTTTTCCATGAGGCCCCTGTAGTATGCTGGAGGTTCGCTGCAGTCCCTAGTCACCTTGCATTTTTCAGTACCTGGAGGTATCATCAGTGAGGGCTGCTAAATAGCAAAGATGGCATCCTGCCCCTTCCTCTGGGAGCTCTGTCCTAGGGAGGTACAGACCTGTTGCCAGCCTAAATGCACCTGAAGGAGGTGGCTGGATACTCTGATTGTGAGGTCTCACCCAGGCAGGAGAAAGGAGATTGGGGACCCACTTAAAAAGTAGTCTGGCCATATTGTTTTAGAGCAGCTGTGCTGTGCTGTGGGTCTACTTCAGTCCCTGGTTGCCTTGGACCCTCCAAAGACAAAAAGCTGGAACAGCTAAGTCATTCAAACAGCAATGATGATGGCTTGCCTCTCCACCTGGGACCTCTGTACCAGGGAGGCCTGAAACCTCTAGAAAACATCAATGGGGTAGCTGAAAACTCTGGTTGGGAGGCTCCACCTGGTGATGAGGAACAGGGTTGCAGACCCACTTAAAAAAGCAGACTGGCCATTATTTTGTGGGGCTGCTGTGCTGTGCTGTGGTAACATTCCTGCCCCGGTTGGCTTGGACTCTCCAAAGCCCAAAGGCTGGAACTGCTAAGTCACCCAAGCAGCAAAGATGGCAGCCTGACCCTTCATCTGGCAGTTCTGTCCTACCTTTGGGCATTTTCAAATCTCTGTTGGCCAGAGCATACCCATGAGGGTGGCTGAAGGGGGGCAGTCCCTCCTAGAGAGGAGGAATGGGATTGGTGATCCTTTTAAAGATGCAGTCTGGCCACACTTTCATACAGCAGCTGTTTTGTGCTGGGATACTGCTTCTGCCCAAGTTGTCTTGGGCCTTCAAGAGCCCACTGGCTAGATCAGCTAACTCATCCATACAGCAAAGATGACTGCCTGCTCGTCCCTCTGGGAGGTCTGTCCCAGGGAGTTTTCAAATCTCAGTTGGCCACAGAACACTGGCGAGGTAGCTGGAGGCCCCAGTTGTGAAGTCCCACCCGGTCAGGAGGAATGGATTGGGGACCCTATTAAAGAAGCCTTCTGACCACGTTTTAGTAGAGCAGCTATGCTATGCTGGGGAATCCCCCTTCTGCCCCTGGTTAGTGGCTTTCCAAAGCCCACATGCTGGAACAGCTAAGCTGCCCAAACAGCAAAGATAGCAGTCTGCCTTTCCCCCTGGAGCTTTGTCCCAGGTATGCTCAACACTGTTACCAGTTGCTGGCTGGAATTTCAAACCAGTGGGTCTTATCCTGTGAGACGTTGTGGAAGTGGGTCCAACAGACCATCACTGCTCAGTCCCTGGATTCAGCTTCTTTCCTAGGGGAAATGTATTAGTTCATTCTTATGCTGCTAAGAAAGACATACCCAAGACTAAATAATTTACAAAATAAGAGAAGTTTAATTGACTCACAGTTCAGATTGGCAGGGGAGGCCTCAGGAATCACGGTGGAAGGAGAGCAATCATGTCATTCTTCACATGGTGTCAGGAAGGAGAAGAATTGAGTGCCCAAAGGGGGAAGCCCCTTGTAAAACCAATAGATCTCATGAGAACTAACTGACGATCACAAGAACAGGATGAGGGAAACAGACCCCATGATTCAATAATCTCCAGCTTGTCCCTCCCATGACACATGGGGGTTATAGGAACTACAATTCAAGGTGAGATTTGGGTGGGGATACAACCAAACCATATCATTCCACTGTTGGCCTCTCCCAGGTCTCATTTTCTCACAATTCAAAACACAATAATACCCTCCCAACAGTCCCCGAAATTCTTAACTCATTCTAGCAATAACTCAAAGGTCCAAGTCCAAAGTCTCATCTGAGACAAGGCAAGTCCCTTCCACTTGTGAGCCTGTAACATCAAAAGCAAGTTACTTACTTCCTAGATACAATGGAAGTACAGGCATTGGGTAAATATACCCATTCCAAATGGGAGAAATTGGCCAAAACAAAGGGGCTACAGGCCCTATGCATGTCCAAAATCCAATAGGGCAGTCATTACACCTTAAAGTTCCAAAATGATCTCCTTTGACTCCATGTCTCATATCCAGGTCATGCTGATGCAAGAGGTGGACTCCCATGGCCTTGTGCAGCTCCACCTCTGTGGCTTTGCAGGTACAGTCCCCGTCCTGGCTGCTTTAATGGGCTGGCATATAGTGTCTGCAGCTTTTCCACCACACGGTGCAAGCTGTCAGTGGATCTACCATTCTGGGGTCTGAAGGACAGTGGCCCTCTTCTCACAGCTCCACTAGGCAGTGCCCCAGTGGAGACTCTGTATGGGGGCTCCAACTTCACATTTCCCTTCTGCATTGCCCTAGCAGCAGTTCAGCATGAGGGCTTCACCACAGCAGCAGACTTCTGCATGGACATCCAGGTATTTGCATGCATCCTCTTAAATCTAGGTGGAGGTTCCCAAACCTCAGTGCTTAACTTCTGTGAACCTGCATGCCCAACACCACTTGTAAGCTGCCAAGGCTTGGGTGTGCACCCTCTGGAGCAATGGCCTGAGCTGTAGCTTGACCCCTTTTAGCTATGGCTAGAGCTGAAGCAACTGGGATGCAGGGCACCATGTCCTGAAGCTGAACACAGCAGAGGGTCCCTGGGCCCAGCCCAGAACCCATTTCTTCCTCCTAGGCCTCTGGGTCTGTGATGGGAGGGGCTGCTGTGAAGGTCTCTGACTTGGCCTGGAGACATTTTCCCCATTGTTTTGGTGACTAACATTTGTCTCCTCATTATTTATGCAAATTTCTGCAGCAGGCTTGAATTTCTCCCCAGAACATGGGGTTTTCTTTTCTATCATCAGGCTGCAAATTTTCAAAACTTTTACGCTCTGCTTCCTCTGGAACAATTTGCTGCTTAGAAATTTCTTCTGCCAGATACCCTAAATCAAAAGTTCCACAGATCTCTAGGGCAGGGGCAAAATGCTGCCAGTATCTTTGCATAACAAGAGTTACCTTTATTTTCATTTCGAACAAGTTTCTCATCTCCATCTGAGACCACCTCAGCCTGGACTTCATTGCCCATCTCACTATCAGTATTTTGGTCAAAGCCATTCAACAAGTCTCTAGGAAGTTCCAAACTTTCCCAGATATTCATGTCTTCTTTTGAGCCCTCAAAACTGTTTCACCTTCTGCCTGTTACCCAGTTCCAAAGTTGCTTCCACATATTCTGGTTTCCTTATAGCAGCATCCCACTCTCTACAGTACCAATTGACTGTATTAGTCTATTTTCATGCTGCTAATGAAGACATACGCAAGACTGGGTAATTTATAAAGGAAAGATATTTAATTGACTCACAGTTCAGCATGACTGTGGAGGCCTCAGGAAACTTACAATCATGGCAGAAGGGTAAGCAAATAAATCCTTCTTCATATGGTGGCAGGAAGAAGGAGTCCCCAGCGAAGGGGGAAGCCTCTTGTAAAACCACGAGATCTCATGAGAACTAACTCACTATCACAAGAATAGAATGGGGAAACTGCCCCCCTGATTCAATTATGTCCACCTGGTACCTGCCGTGACATGTGGGGATTATGGAAACTATAATTCAAAATGAGATTTGGATGAGGACACAGCCAAACCATATCAGGGTATGTACGGGGATCTAGCCTCCCATTTTGCTGGAGTTGCAGTTACTTTTGCTGGGAGTCCCCAAAATCCACAGTACTTTAAATTTTTATCATATTTGATTTTGACATACAGAAATACAATTTATTTTTATATTAGACTTACATTCAACTGTTGTTCTAAATTTACTATTAATTTGAGTAGTTTGCAGATTCTTTTGAATTTTCTAAGTATACCATTATGTTTCTGCAAATAATGACAGTTTCATTCTTTCTTTTAATTTTTTATGCACTTTAATTCTGTTTACTTAGTTCATTGCACTTGCATCAATATTTTATTGATGAGTATGCTATTTACAGTAGAGTTTTAAAATAATATTTGTTATTAGATTAAGAAAGCTCTAATTCCTATTTTGTTTACAGTTTTTATCGTACAGGGGTTTTAAATCTGCATCTATTGGGATAATCACATGATTTTTCTTTATTTCTATACTAATATTATGAGTAAAATTGATTGATTTTCAAATGTATAATAGTGATAATTCTCCTGTACTTGTGGAATACACACACGTGCATATCACTTGATTTCTTTTATTAATATTTTGTTAAGAATAATTGAATCTATATATCAGAGAGGACCTATAATATAATTTGCTTTCAGTATAATGTCCTTTCAATGTTTTAAAATCAATATTACAATGATTTCTCTTTTCCTATTCTCTGAGTTTGTACAAATCTGGTCTTATTTCTACTTCAAATATTTGGAAGAATTAACTTTAAGACAGTTATTCACCATTTATTGAGTAAGGAAGTCTTTTCTCCATTGCTTTTTTTGGTTTACTTTGTCAAAGATCAGGTGGTTGTAGGTGTGCAACATTATTTATGGGCTCTCTATTCTGTTCCATTGGTCTCTGTGTCTGTTTATGTACCAGTACCATATTGTTTTGGTTACTATGGCCTTGTATTATAGCATAGCTTGAAGTTAGGTAATATGATGCTTCCAGGTTTGTTCTTTTTGTTTAGGACTGCCTTGGCTATTGGAGCTCTTTTTTGGTTTCATTTGAATTTTAAAATTGTTTTCTCTAATTCTGTGAAAAATGTCATTGGTAGTTTGATAGGAATACCATTGAATCTATAAATTGCTTTGGGTGGTATGGCCGGCAGTATGGCCATTGGTTCCTGATTTTGTGTGTGCATGTGTGTGTGTGTGAGAGAGAGAGAGAGAGAGGGAGAGAGAGAGAGAGACAGAGAGACAGAGAGTCAGAGAGAGACAGAGAGAGATTGAGAGGTAGAGAGAATAAAAGAGGAAAAGTTTTTAATAACAGATTAAATATTTTAGCAGATCTATCACTATTTGTATTTACTACCTTTTCTCCCTTCAGTTATTGTAAGAGGAATTTTTTTTCATAAGTTTTTCCATTTCATACAAATTGTGGAATTGATTTGCATGAAGCAGTAGATAATACCTACTAGTCAATATAATAATGTGTATAATCTTATTGATTTTTTTCATTTCTGAGATGAATAATTTGTGATTTTCTCCTTATTCATAATTAGTTTTTAAAGGTATTTCAATTGTATTAACTTTTCAAAGAACTATATTTTATATTTATTTTTTGTTCCTTTATTACAGGCCTAATGGGGAAACTCAATTTATTTGTGGAAAACTGAGTTTATGACTTTATTTCACCATCATTTTTTGAAGTTTGTTTCGAGTTTTGAATTCTGAGTTAGCAGTTACTTTTTATTTCACCATTCTGAATATTTTGCCCCATTGACATCAGAGCACCATGACTTCTGAGAAGTCAGAGTTCAATTTCTCTCCATCTTTTCTACCCTTTCAATGGTAAATGTGTCTATTCCCTGGGTGTTTTTTGAGATTCTTTCTTTTGTCTTCAGTTTTCAGCAGTTAAACTATAATGTGTGTAATTATAGTCTTTTTACTTATTTTGCTGGTGGTTGCTAAGTTTCTTGAATATGTAGGTTGGTATCTATGATCAGTTTGTGGAAATTTCTCTATTATTTTGTCAATGTTACTTCTGCCCATTAGTTCTCCTTTCCCTCTCTTATTTTCTTCTTGGTTGCTTTCTCTTAATCTCTTTTCAAGTTCACTAATCTTTTGTTCATCTGTATCCAGTTTGATGTTCAACCAGTGAGTTCTTAATATAGATATTTTTAATCCCATATTATTTTATTATTCTTTGTAGACTTTTATTTTCCATTTATTCTATTGTTTCTATTTTGTCCATCTTTTTTTACATTTTGTTTAACATGTTATTGATAGCTATTTCAGCCTTTTTCTGCTACTTTATAAATATCAATAATCTAATGGGTCTATTTCTATTTTCTCTGTTTTTCTTTTTCATTTAAATAATACTCAAAGCTTCTTTACTTTTTACCTTCATAGTAATGTTTAGATGTATGCTAGAACTTGTATGTAAATTAACATGGGCTTCAGATGATATCATCTTCCACCTGAGAGTTTTCTTTTCTTCTCTCTTAGGTAGCTAGGATGAGGCACAGATCACCACTACCTAGTTAGTAACTGAGGCAGTAAAGGATATTTTGCAGTTTTAATAAAACTACGTCTTTCTCTGTTTAGTTCTTAATTCTAAAATGTGAGCCTTGAAGCTTTCAAGACCCACTCAGTCTCATGGGTGGTTTCTCCTCAGGCCTAAAAATATTGGAGGTTGAGCTCTGTTCTTTAGACTTGCCAGAATAGTCTTCCAGCCTCAAACTCTCCAAAACTTCAAACTCTGGCAAATATCTTGAGAGTGAAACTGACCCTGTGCTTGAAACTTTCATTGTAACTGTGGGAGATTTACTCATTTTAGAAGTGTTTCTTGTCCTAGCTCTCCAGCATATTGTATTGGCCCCCAGATTCCAGGTTGCTACTCCAGCTTCATGCAGCTATGGCTTTGTTGGTTTTTCTTTCCCCTAGTGGAGACTTACAGCTGTACTAATCATAATCTTAAACTCAAGCCCACAAGTACCAAACGCCTTTAGGAAAAAGAAATGGCTCTGGAAGTCTGCTTGCCATTAAAGGCTTTTTACTCTCTGGAATTTCACTCATCAAGTTCTTGCTACAATCATATCTTTCCGATCTTTTTAAAATATTATGTTATAATTTAATTGGATATTCTTAGTTTTGCAGTGGGAGCATTGTCCTGACATGACCTACTATACCACAACCAAGAGCAGAGATTAAAGTAATTTTGTCTATTGAGTCTAAATAAATGCCCTTTCTCCATTTATACAGATAAAGAGGTGTACTTCCTGAGGAACTTTAAATCAGGGGTATATTGGCAAATGTTTAACTAACTCTGTAACAGTAGGGAGGAAATGATGATTTATAAGTTCGTTCATTTTCGTGGTATAAATCCTCCCACCATGGCCAATTTCAAGCTACTCATGTGACATCACCAAATGCAGAGTTGGAAAGAGATGCATAGTCTTGCTTAAAATCAAGGTCTAGGGTTTCATTATGTTAATATGATTTCCTGAAACAACTAAGGGGTGAAAACATAATTTTCCCTTGTATTATTTTGGAATTTAATCCTGTTGATCTCTCAATAAAAAAAAATTGTTTCAAAGAGGTCAAGGTTTGGACTTATGTGAAGTCAACATTTGAAAACATTTGTAAATATTCTGTCAATCTTTAGTATATGCTCTTTTTAGGTATTAGTTCTCATAATTATCATAATTATCTTAATAATTTATTGATTATTTATAAGTAAGATGGTTATACCAAAAAACACTAAAGGGAGTTTGTATACATGAAAATATTTATGACATCTCAGACATTTTACACTTGAACTATTATAAATAACAATTACAGAGGCGTATCATAAAGGCTTTTAATTGAAGAGTATTTACAATTAAATTATAACAGAAAGAATACTGTAAAAGTAAACAAATAAGTTCTTTTTGAAAAACAGGAATGTGTAACATTCAAAAAGACCACAAAAATTAATTTCTGTGTTACAGAATATTGAGAAATCCTATTCCTATGGCTCCATGACTAGAGACTAAGACAAAGTGGTTAAAAGAAAATGCAAATAGTCTACATTTTAACAGATAAGAAAATAATTTGTACATAGGTAGCCTATCCGGGGCTTTTTGGTAGTGTGTGCCACTGTCCTTGGCTCTCTTCACCCGCTTCTCCCTCCTGAAATGTCCTTAGCAAGGCAGTGTCCCCAAGTGAGCAGTGAAATAAACTGTTTCCATTTTGAAATGGAAAAGAAAAAAGAAGAAAAGAAAGGTGTTGTATAATTTACTTCACCACTGGAAGGCCTACAGTACACAATTGGGTAGCCAAAGGCAGACAGAGAAACAATTCCAAGAGCTGGCTCACTGGAAGAAGCCCTACTACAACCAGTAACTATGGCCTAAAAGGTACAGCCTACAACGCTTGCATAGGACATCAGAAACTACCCCAGACCCATTGCCACTGCTGAGCTCTGAATTTAGTTCTGCTACACCTACCACCACCAGAGATGATTCCATATGATTAAAAGGATCATACAATCCATCATTCATACCGGGACTCTTGAGAGTGAAAGAGGTTAATAACATTAATAACTACACTGGGACAACAGGTATGAACCAAGGCTGTCCAAGGTAAATCAGGTTATATGGTTATCTTATGATCCTTCTGATGCCGGGGCTAGCATGAGGCATTGGATTGAAGTAACTTTAGTCACATGCCCCATCCTAACTGACAAGACAACTAGGAAAATGAGTATCTGTCATTTTCAGCTTCTGTGGTGACAGGCATTTGTGAGGAAATTCCTCAAAGAAAGGGGGCTACAGATGCCTTTAATAGATAGACAGAAAGAATAACAAATATAAATTTCATTGGCTGGAAAGTCATTTTCATTTTATCAAACCAAGATACTTGAATTAAAATAAATTCATGGCATTAGTTAAAGTAAGAAAAAATCTGAGTGATCATATAAGTTCTCTAATATTTATTCTGCACTGCAGCTACACAGATTCTTCCATTTCTTTCCTAAGATATCTATATAAAGTGATACAGTAGTACATAAATTTTGTCACTATCTATGATTACTTAATTAGCTAACTTTTATGGCATTCTAAATTAACATTATTCAGTTTGATAGTGCTCTTCATATATTAAATACACAATTGTCTTTTCAGGTTGGACACTGAGAGACAAGTTAACTAAATAAATGGAGGTGTAAAAACACATTGAACCTTATTTTATCGTTGAAAACTACCAAATATTCCCATAGATAATTAATTCTGTCATGTGATAGAATCTCAAGAAAATTTTATCATGATTTACTCAACCTAAATGTTTCAGGAATACCCAAATAATGGCTCACTCGGCCAGGAATGCTCTGTCTACTCCTGCACTTTACCACCTCCATTTGCTGAGTTAAGTTTCATTCACTCTTCACATCTCAGCGCAAGTTTTTCTGACTTCGACTTCAATGGTAAATGTGCTTAACACTCTATATGACATTAAATTATAGCACTTAAAATCATTGTAATTTATAACATTTATCAATTTATTTTATTATCTGTCTTTCTCACCAGACTGATAATCCCAAGGGATCATACCTTGGGCTCATTTCCTGTAACAATCAGAATGTCTCACATATAGTAGGTGTCCAATACATGCTTGTTGGATGGATAAATGAATGAAAAGCAAATATAAAGATAGCTTGATTCCAAGAAAAGTAAAAAGTGATCGCTAAATATTTCCTAATATAACTAAATGAATTAAGTATGCTTATCATTTACCATGGTAACTACCTACTGACTTTTATTTTCATAGTAACTGTCTTTTTTTTTACTTTTATTTTAGGTTCAGGGGTACACATACAGGTTTGTTACATAGGTAAATTGCATGTCATAGGGGACTGGTGTACAGATTATTTTGTTACCTATGTAATAAGCATAGTACTCAATACATAGTTTTTTGATATTCACCCTTCTTTCACACTCACTCACATAAGCCCCAGTGTCTGTTGCTCTCTTCTTTGTGTGCATGAGTACCCAGTCTTTAGCTTGCACTTAGAAGTGAAAACAAGTAATGTTTGGTTTTCTTTTCCTGCCTTAGTTTGCTAAAGATAATGGCCTCCAGCTCCATCCATGTTGCTGCAAAGGGCATGATCTCATTCTTTTTTATGGCTGCATAGTATTCCATGATGTATATGTATCACATTTTCTTTATCCAATCCACCATTGATGGGCATCAAGGTTGATTCCATGCCTTTGCTATTGTGAACAGTACTGCAATGAATATACACATGCATCTCTCTGTATGGTATTAATAGAATGATATATATGCCTTTGAGTATATACCCAATAAAGGGATTGCTGGGTCAAATGGAAATTCTGTTGTGAGCTCTTTGAGAAATTGCCCCACTGCTTTCCACAATGGCTGAACTAATTTATATCCCCACTATCAGTGTATAAGCATTCCCTTCTCTCTGCAACCTTGCCAGCATCTGTTATTTTTTGACTTTTTAATAATACCATTCTGACTGGTGTAAGATGCTCTCTCATTATGGTTTCGATTTGCATTTCTCTTATGACTAGTGATGTTAAGCATTTTTTCATATGATTGTTGGTCACGGGTATGTCTTTCAGAGTCTGTTCATGCCCTTTGTCCAATTTTTAATAGGGTTGTTTTGTTTGTAAATATGTTTAAGTTCCTTATAGATTCCAGGTGTTAGACTGTTGTTGGATACATAGTTTGTGAATATTTTCCCCATTTTGTAGGTTGTCTGTTTACCCTGTTAATAGTTTCTTTTGCTGTGCAGAGCTCTTTAATTAAGTCCCATCTGTCCATTTTTTTCTTTGTTGCAATTGCTTTTAACACCTTCATCATGAAATCTTCGCCCATTCTTATTTCCAGAGTGATATTTCTTAGGTTGTCTTCCAGGGTTTCTACAGTTTTTTTTGTTTTTGTTTTTGTTTTTTTGAGACAAAGTTTCACTGTTATTGCCCAGGCTGGAGTACAATGGTGCAATCTTGGCACCCTGAAACCTCTGCCTCCTGGGTTCAAGTGATTCTCCTGCCTCAGCCTGCCAAGTAGCTGGGATTACAGGTGCATGCTACCACACCCAGGTAATTTTGTATTTTTAGTGGAGACAGAGTTTCTCCCTGTTGGTCAGGCTGGTCTTGAACTCCTGACCTCAGGTAATCCGCCCGCCTCAGCCTCCCAAAGTGCTGGGATTACAGACGTGAGCCACCGCACCCGGCCAGGTTTCTATAGTTTTAGGGTTTACATTTAAGTTAAATTTAGTTTAGTATATGGTATAAGAAAGGGGTCCAATTTTATTTAGTCTTCTGCGTATGGCAAGTCAGTTATCATAGAACAATTTATTGAATAGGGAGTACTTTCCCCATTGCTTATTTTTGTTAATTTTGTTGAAGATCAGATGGCTGGAGTTGTGCAGCATTATTTCTGGGCTCTCTATTTTGTTCCATTGGGTTATGTGTCTGTTTTTGTACCAGCGCCAAGCTGTTTTGGTTTCTGTAGCCTTGTAGTATAGTTTGAAGTCAGGCAGTGTGATGCCTCCAGCTTTGTTCTTTTTGCTAGAATTGTCTTGGCTATTCAGGCTCTTTTTTTATTCTATATGAGTTTTTTAATCATTTTTTCTAATTCTGTAAGAAATGTCATTTGTAGGCCAGGTGTGGTGGCTCATGCCTGTAATCTCAGCATTTTGGGATGCCAAGGTGGGCAGATCACCTGAGGTCAGGAGTTCGAGACCAGCCTGACAAACATGGAGAAACCTCATCTCTACTAAGAATACAAAATTGGCCAGGTATGGTGGTGCATGCCTGTAATCCCAGCTATTCAGGAGGCTGAGGCAGGAGAATTGCTTGAACCCAGGAGACGGAGGTTGCGGTAAGGTGAGATCAAACCATGGTACTCCAGTCTGGGCAAAAGGAGTGCAACTCCATCTCAAAAAAAAAAAGAAAAAGAAATTTCATTCGTGGTTTATAAGAATAGCATTGAACCTGTTAATTGCTTTAGGCAGTGGGTACATGCTCACAATATTGGTTCTTCCTGTCCATGAGAATGAAATATTTTTCCATGTGCTGTGTCATCTCTGATTTCTTTGAGTGGTGTTTTGTAATTCTTATTCTAGAGATTTTTCACTTCCCAGGTTAGCTGTATCTGTAGGTATTTGATTCTTTCTGAGGCTATTGTGAATGGGATTGTGTTCTTGGTTTGACTCTAAGCTTGGTTGTCGTTGTACAGGAATACTAATCATTTTAGTACATTAATTTTGTATCCTGAAACTTGCTGAATTTGTTTATCAGATCAAGGAACTTTAGGGCACAGACTATGGGGTTTGCTAGTTATAGAATAATATTGACTGCAAGCAGAGATAGTTTTACTTCCTATTTAAATGACTTTTACTTCTTTCTCTTGCCTGATTGCTCTAGCCAGGACTTCTAGTAGTGGTGATAGAGGGCATCCTTGTCTTGTTCTGGTTTTCAAGGGGAATGCTTCCAGCTCTTGTCCATTCAGTATGAAGTTGGCTGCAGGTTTGTCATAAATGGCTCTTATTATTTTGAAGTACACTCCTTTATCATCTAGTCTGTTGAGGGTTTTAACATGAAGGAATGCTGAATTTTATCGAAAGTCTTTTCTGCGTCTATTGATATGATCACATGGTTTTTTTATTCGAATTCTGTTTATGTAATAAATCACATATATTGATTTGCATATGTTGAACCTACTTTGCATCCTAGGGATAAAAGCTGCTTGATCATGTTAGATTAACTTTTTGATGTGCTGCTGGACTTGGTTTGCTAGTATTTCGTTGAGAATTTTTGAATCTAAGTTCATCAAGAATATTGGCATCCTTTCCTTTTTGTGTTGTGTTTCTGCCAGGTTTTAGTATCAGGATAATCCTGGCCTCATAGAATGAGTTGGGATGAAGACTCTCCTCCTTAATTTTTTTTACAATAGTTTCGGCAGGAATGTTACCATATCTTCTTTTTACATCTAGTAGAATTTGGCGGTGAAATCATCTGGTACTGTGCTTTTTCATGTCGGTAGGCTTTTTATTACTGATTCAATTTTAGAACTTTTTATTGTTTTATTCAGAGATTTAATTTCTTCCTGGTTCAATCTGGGGAGGTTGTATGTTTCCAAGAATGTAACCATTTCTTCTAGATTTTCTAGCTTGCATGCATAGAGGTGTTGATCGTGTCTCTGAGGGTTTGCGTAATTTGGTGGGGTTGGTGGTAATATCTATTTTGTTATTTCTGAGTGTTTTCATTGGTATCTTTTTTCTTTTTTCTTTATTACTCTAGGTACTATTTTATCTATCTTATTTATTCTTTCAGATAACAAACTCATGTATTCATTGATCTTTTATCATTTTTCATGTCTCAATTTCCTTCAGTTCAGCTCTGATTTGATTATTTCTTCCTTCTACTAGCTAGGATTGGCGTTGATTTGTTCTTGTTTCTCTGGTTGCTCTAGGTGTGATAGGTTGTTGATTTGAGACCTTTCTAGCTTTGAGATGTGGGCATTGAGTGCTGTAAATTTTCCTCTTGTTTTAGCTGTGTCCCAAGGATATTGGTATGTCATAACCTCATTCTTTTTACGTTCAAATAATTTCTTGATTTGTGTCTCAATTTCAGTGTTTATTCAAAAGTCACTCAGGAGTCCTTCAGGTTGTTTAATTTCCAGTAATTGTTCAATTTGATTTTGTTAGTATTTTTTTCTATTTTTATTGGACTGTGATCCAAGAGTGTCATTGATATGATTTCATTTTATGTAACTTTCTGGGGATTGCTTCATGCCTGATTGTGTGGTCAATTTTAGAATATGTGCCATATGCAGATGAGAAGAATATATATTCTGTTATTTTTGGATGGAGAGTTCTGTAGATGTATATTAGTTCTGTTTGCTCAAGGGTCAAGTTTAGGTCCTGAATATCATGAGATTTCTGTTTCAATTATCTGTTTAGTATTGTCAGTTGGGTGTTGAAGTCTCTCACTATTATTGTGTGGGAATCTAAATCTCTTCATAGGTCTCTAAGAATTTGCTTTATGAATCTGGGTGCTCCTGTATTGGGGGCCTTCACCACTATGTAATTCCTTTCTTTGTCTTTTCCGATCTTTGTTAATTTAAACTTTATTTTGTTTGTGTTGTTGCTTCATAGTGACAATGGTCTAAGTACTTAAGTTTGTTTCTGTAGTGCCCAGTAGCAGTCTTTCTCTCCATATTTAACCTTACCTTCAAAGCCTCTTTTTTTTTTCTTTTTTTTTTTTTCTTTTCTTTTTTTGATACAGAGTCTCACTCTGTTGCTCAGGCTGGAGTGCAATGGTGCCATCTTGGCTCACTGCAACCTCCACCTCCTGGGTTCAAGCAATTCTCCCTGCCTTAGCCTCCCAAGTAGATGGGATTACAGACACCTGCCATCACTCCCGGCTAATTTTTGTATTTTAGTAGAGACAGGTTTTCACCATGTTGGCCAGGTTGGTCTCAAACTCCTGACCTCAGGTGATCCACCTGCCTAGGCCTCCCAAAGTGCTGGGATTACAGGCGTGAGCCACCGCCCCCAGCCCAGAGCCTCTTATAAAGCAAGTCTGGTGGTAACAAATTTCCTTAACAATGTGTTTGCTTATCTGAAAAGGATCTCATTTCTCCTTCCTTCTGAGCTTAGTTTTGCTGGCCATAAAATTTTTCTTTGGAATTTCTTTTCTTTAAGAATGCTAAATATTGGCCTCGAATCTCTTCGGGCTTGTAGGGTTTCTGCTGAAAGGTCCACTGTTAGCCTGATGGAGCTCCCTTTGTAGGTAACCTGGCTTTTCTCTGTAGCTGCTTTTAACATTTTTTTCTTTCCTTTTGACATTGGAAAATATGCTGATTATGTGTCTTGGGGATGGTCTTCTTGTGTAGTAGCTCACAGGGCCTTTCTGCATCTCCCGAATTTAATGTTGGCCTTTTTACATAGGTTGGAGAAATTTTAATGGACAATATTCTGAAATATTTTTTCCAAGTTGCTTTCTTTCTCTCCCTGTCTTTCAGAGATGCAATGAGTCATAGATTTGATCTTTTAGATAATCCCATATTTCTTGCAGTTTTTGTTCATTCTTCTTTAATCTTTGTTCGTTATTTTTGTTTGACTAAGTTATTTCAGAGAACTGGTTTTCAGACTCTGAGATTCTTTCCTCAGCTTGGTTCATACTACTGTTAATACTTGTGCTTGTATTCTGAAATTCTTGATGTGAGTTTTTCAGCACTATCATACCAGTTTGGTTGTTTCTTAAAATGGCCATCTCCTGGATTATTTTATTGTATTTCTTAGAATCCTTTGATTAGGTTTTGACCACTCCAAATCTTGGTAATCTTCATTCTTATCCATATTCTGAATTCTATTTCTGTCATTTCAATCATTTCAGCCTGGTTAAGAATAATTGCTAGGGAACTTAGTGCAGTCATTTGTAGGTAAGAAGACACTTTGGCTTTTTAAATTGCCAGTGTTCTTGCACTGGTTCTTTCTCATCTGTGTGGACTTACGTTCCTTCAGTCTTTGGAGTTGCTGTACTTTGCAATTTTTTCTTTTATCTTCTTTGATACCTTTCGGTATTGATTGTGGTATAAGGTGGTTTCAGTCGACTGGCTTTGTTTCAGGGGCCAAGGTTCAGCTCAGCAATCCTCAACTGCCCTACTCTAACTGCGGGGGATTCGTGTCAGGCCCTTGGGTTTGTTCTCTCCTTCCTAACCTTAAGATTAGGCACTGGAGGGGCTGAGGTGTTCCTAGGCTGCTGGCCATAGCACGTGGATGGATAGTACCAGCCAAAGCACTTTGTCAGAGCAGGGCCAGTGAGATCTGTGCTCTTCCATATATGCCAGCAACAGCAACAGCAGAGTAGGGTGCACACTTGTTGGCTGTGGTGGGAAACTTGCTGGAGTCAAGCTGTTCACCTCCATGCATGTATTTGCAGTGGTGGTGGTGGTGATGGCTTTGGGCGGGGAGTTGTGCTTCAGGAGTCCATGTGTGTATTTGCACTGATGGCGGTGTCAGTGCAGAGGCAGGATGCTGGCAGGCACAGGGCTGCTGGCCTCTATGTGTGCATTAACGCCAGCAGCAGTGATTGTGTGTGGTAGGGGTCAGGGTCACTGGCATCTGTGTGTATGTTCATGCCAGTGGTGGTGTCAACACAGGGGTGGGATGCTGGCTGGCATGGTGCTAGCTCTGTGTTTTTGTTCTGTAAAACTCTTGGCAGGTAGTTTAAGCTGAGAATATATTCATCGCTGGACAGATGAGAAAACTGAGAGCTAAAATTACTGGGATGACTTGTAAACCAGTTATCAAATTAGTGACTGGATGGCTTATGCTAACAAAATGAAAATCCCTTTGCTGTTTCCTAATGACAAGTTTGTACAAGATCTTAGACTTTAACATTTACGTATGACTAATGGCTACTTACCAATAACTACTAAATAAGTGATTTCAGAGTACTAGTATTCACAATGCTAAACAAAACTATAAATTCAGTAAACATGTTCAGAATTTTAATTTAGAATTTGGGCAAGAAATCTCACTACTATACAATGCTTGAGATCACAGTAGAGCTCTTACTGAACATTTGTATTTTTAGATATTGGAATTTTTATAACTTTTGTTGAGAATTTTTTGTTATCAGTGTATCACCAGGACTGACTATATTGTGGTTTTCAACAATTTCTAATCTTGCAAAATGAAAATAATTGTGGATTTATCTTCATTGTCATCCAATTCATTTATTTAATTATTGAACCAATAATATGTAGTAATTTTCTTATGTAAAATTCCCTTAACTGGAGCTATGTTTTAAAACCTTGTGTATTAATTGCAACTAATGAATTATTTTTAACTGTTCAACCTGTCATTCAGTAGGTCTAGAACTTGGACTTGTAACCTAATTATTCCCAATTGATTCTGCTTTATGTGGTCCAAGGACAGCACTTTGAGAAATAATGATAAAAAGTATGGTGCATATGCAGGTCAAATGATAATCTTCATAAACCTGTTCCTAAAGCAGATAATAATGACCATATCCCCAGCATCAGATTGCTTGTCTGTATCATGTCAAATTCTTTTATCACCTGAATTGGAAAGTAACATTTTTATTTTGCTGCTTAATGCAGGTAAAAACTTTTGACAATTACTTAACCATCATAACGTAACTCACATGTAAATATTAATTAGAATAGCCTCAAAATTGTATAATAATATGATTATTCTCATTCACTTGTACTAAGATCTTTAAATTCCTGCATTGGGCCAAGAGGGTTTACCCATATGGGCAAAATTAATTCAAGAGAGAAAAATCACATTAAAATTGATAAGACTTGCAGACATTTTTATTCAAGTATACACAATTATGCATAATTGTATTAAGTAAACAATCAATATATCATCATTTTGTTGAACTTCAGTGGCTTACAATTGTAAACCTTTAAATTTAACTAGTTAATTAGACTTCTAATGGTACTGTCAGCATAACTTGAAAAAGCCCCATACATATAGAAGGGTAAAGTTTGTAGTAGCTTCATATAGGATAGTTATTAAATAAGAAGAATAAAAATCTTTCCCAAAATATAAATGTAGAAAGATAAATCTTAAGAAACCCTTGTTAAATAATAAGCATATTTAAAATATGTAAAATTTTATCAGTACTTACATAAGTAGAAATGGTTCTGAAATTTATTGGAGCAATTGGAAAACACTTGTTGAAATTAACAGTAACAGAAATTATAAATTTGAAGGAATTTTGAGTTTTTAATTCTCCAAAAGAGTAAACCTGGAATGAATACAGGCTTTATAACCTCATGTTTTTCCTGCCATAAATTAATACCAGTTTTTCCAGGTTTAAAACAAGAAATACAAAATGAAAAGCTTTAGCATTTCCGAGGAAATGAAAATGAATTTATAACTTAATCTGTAACTCAAGATAACAAAGACTTTATAGTAAGTTCCAAAGGTTACTTCCAATTAGCTCTGTAAAATCTGTAAGCTTTGTTTAATTTCATCTGATAGCTTTGAAGAGTAATTTCTGAGTTCAGGCATAGTCTTTTCTATGTCCTAATGCATCTCAATTAACCAAATATTAATACGTAGAACATTATTTCCTAGAGTGTGTTATGCATACATATGTTAGTAGGATCCATGGTAAAGCAATCGTGAGTGGGACAAAGTTAAGTTTCTTTACATAGAACTTCCAGGACTTCTAATAGCTTATGTATATTGACAATCAAAGACAGGGAAGGGCAGAGTAGAGTAGGAGAGCAGGGGAGGTAGAAAGAGAGAGACAGAGATAAATATTGGGAATCCAAACTAATTTGAACATGCAGTTTGGAAATTGCAAAAGTATATTGTAATATTTCTTTTGAAATAAAAATCACATTAAACTTTACTAACTTCTTTTCTGCCAGATTTGTAAATCACCCAGCTGAGTTCACATCTATTTCTCTCTAAACATTCTAAAGAACTTGCACCTTAATGAGGCTCTATATTCCTCAGAGATCCAAAACCTTTAAATATTATTTATTGATATTTTCCACCTCAGAAAGCCTTCTGTAGCTTTTTTACAATTTTCCAAAAGTGCAGGTGGCCAAATCATTTCTTTTGAAAGTATGCAGATTGCTGCTCCTCAAAGCCTGTTCACTCAATGAGGCTAAATACATATCCATGCAAGACGAGGAAGATATTGAGTCAGAAAAATCTTGAAGGACCAAAGGACCAAAATAAACATGTTTTCAACTCTTCTGACATCTGGTACTCAACATGAAATAGTAATATTGAAAAATTGCTAAAAGATTCTCATTTCAAAAGTTTGATTCAAATAATTATATATTAGTATCTATCAGTACCATTGATGTAGTGATATACAGAAGACTGTTCACTAGTGTGTTCATTTTGACAAAGCTATTTTTGAAATAATACTTTATTATAGTACAATTTAGACATGATGATTCACATAAAAATAGTTTCTGTTTATAACAAGAGGACGATTTCCCTCCAGTCCTGAATTAGGGAATATAGGGAGCATTTTCTATGGCTGTGAGCTGAAGCATTTCACAATGCTCAATACTATGAAGCTCTATATTATTCAGAATTTTTAACAGAGTCAAAATTATTGTATAATAGAAAACATCTTTATCCCTTTTTATAATAATTCATTCACCACTTGTAATTATAATTGTAATATTTATTATCTACTATATATTAGACACTGTCCAAGATGGCAAAGAACAAAATAGCATTTATTGAGTTTATATTTTATTGGAAAAATATGGACAGTAAAAAAGAATAAATAATGTCTGCTATTCTATATTTTATGCAAATAGTTATGTGGCTACCTTACATGGGGTGATCAGTAAAAGGTAATAGCTTGGAGAAATAGTTCAATGTGTGGCCAGGCATGGTAGCTTATGCCTGTAATCCCAGCTACTTGGGAGGCTGAGGCAGGAGAATCTCTTGAACCTGGAAGGTGGAGGTTGCAGTGAGCCAAGATTGCACCACTGCACTCCAGCCTGGGTGAGAGAATGAGACCCTGTCTCAAAAAAAAAAAAAAAATGAATAGTTCAATATGACTGGAGAAATGGACGGGAAAGAGATAGAAGTTGAGGAAAAGCCAAATAAGTAGCAGATAGGTCATTTAAATCAGATTGAGGAATTTGTAAACCATTGAAATATTAAGCAGTGAGTGATGATTCTGTGCAAAATTTATTGTATGTGTACAACTATCAGCAAGGAATTATGAAGCTATAGCAATAGGCAAAGATGATGGTAGAATTCACTAGCCCTGTGGCATTGGAGTTGAATGAAGTGGATTGTTTGAGGATATGTTCTGGAAATAGAATCCACAGATACTGGCTGTTAGATTGCCTATTGCATGGGAAAACGAAATAAAATAAAATATATAATAGCACAAAGTCAATAGGACAATGTAAACACATTATAATTGATTTAATCTATTCTCTAAATTGTTTTAGCCTTATTCTGGTAGATATCGGTATGTTTTGAGACATATAACCAAAATTACTATCCAGTTTTTCTAACACCTGATGGAGAACAGAGCAAACGCAATTCATGAGAAGACAGACCAGGCTTTAACAAGTCAGATGATGGTAATAAAGCCAAAACAAAAACAACAAAAACCATGATAACTTAGTATGATTCTCTGAATTAAAATGTCTTCATGTACTTATTTCATGTTCATATGGGAAAGTTCTAGTTACCAAATGGTACAGAAAGAATAAAAGTAGCAGAATTTATCTTTAATACTTAGATCAAAATTCAAAATAAAAACAACAATCCACTGTCTCCCAAACTGTATTCTTTAAAACATCAATTTTATGAGATAATTATCAATATATTTGTACAATTACATATCTATAAAAGATTGTGTATGTGTATGTGTGTGTGTGTATACACAGATGGTCTCTGACTTATGATGATTTGACTTACCATTTTTGAACTAGATGATGGTGTGGAAGCATACACATTCAATAGAAACCTTTTTGAATTTTAAATTTTGATCTGTTCCTGGGCTAGAGATATGCAGTATGACACTGTCTGATGATGTTAGGTGGTGGCAGTGAGCTGTAGTTCCCAGTCAGCCATGCAATCAGGAGGGTAAACAACCAGTACTATACATTGCACTGTGTTGCCAGATAACTTGGCTCAACTGAAGACTACTGTAAGTGTTTTGAACAAGTTTAAAGTAGGCTAGGCTAAGCTATGATGTATGGTAGATTAGGTGTATTAAGTACATTTTCAGCTTACAATATTTTCAACTTATGATGGCTTTGTTAAGATGTAACTCCATAGTCAGTCAAGAAGCATCTGTTTATCTATCTATCTGTCTATCTATCTATCTATGAAATAAGAAGTAATATTAACTTTTAAAATGTAAAAGTTATTTTGGAAAAGCTGATATGCTGCTCAAAGTAGACAATTTATAATCATCATTGTATTATGGAGTAGCAAAATCATATTATCCTTTTATCTCCCAGGGATAATAGATCTTTGGGGAAACCATATTACTGGTAAGTAAATTAACTTTTCTCAAAAATAGAAGGGCTGTCTTCTTTAGGACTTACTTTATACAATTCGGTATTTAAAACCACCAAGAGGTGGGAAATGAGGTCACTCTGAATTATTACTCAGGATTTTAGACCTCTATGGGATAAAAAAACCAAGTAATAGTATGTCATGAAAATTGAGATTTAAAACACCTTAAGAAGTAGAAGTACATAGCAGTTATATCAATGTTAGATACTAAGACATTGTCTTGAACTAAGACAATAAAAAGGGACAAATAATATCAGCTACTTGTAAATTCTATGCAAATAGATTATGTGACCACTGTATGCTGAGTGATCAGTAAAAGACAACCTTTGGGTTGAAATTTGAATCATGATAAATCAGCTATACAAAGGTAAGGGGAGAAAAAAAGGTGAATGATTAAAGTTTTGGTCCATAGAATTTATGACAAAGCCCATTAAGAGTTGCTGCTAGAGCTTTGGGTTATTTTAATCATTCTAGCAATGTTGTTTGTTTTTAGTAAACATTCCTTACACTGAAAATCTGAAAGATTTCCCCTCAATGATTTGCCTTTGTAGATGTAAACTTAACTGTAATCTTGGGTGATGGTTAATTTTAGGTGTCAAGAGCAATAAGTTGCTGATGGAATTCAGAAAAGAATCATATCTTAAAATCAAAGCTAACTTTAGTTAACTTTACTTGATCTTAAGGGAATCTTCTGAGAATCAAAGTAGCCTGACTGAATAAAGAAAAGTCTATCTTTGCTATTACTGAGTTTGGACAGAGGCCATCCACCGTTCCCTGGTTTAACTCATGGTCTTTGTTGCTGGGTGAATTGGTAATTAATTGCATTGCCCTGTTTGCTAAGTGAGACATTTCATTTAGTGTAGAAATTATTGCTCATCACTCAGAGGTCCTAATGGCCTTGATGCAAAGTAGAAATTAACGACTGGCCAATTGCTTGTACAGTCACACACACAGAATAACGTTTTGTCAATGACAGACTGCATATACAATGGTGGTCCCACATTATATGTGGTAGACACCTAGTTCTCCAGTAAAATAAGGACTGTTTGCTCTGATTTAGATACTGTAATATAAGTTGGAGATGTGATACAGTATTTGACCTATTTACCAGTAGTACAGTCCTCACAACAATCTGGAAAATAAGTTATTATTGTTATTATTTCATGTTTATTGTTTTACATCAAAGGAAATTTGACCCACCTAAATCAAATGTCTTCTTCAAAATCCCTAACCTGGTAAGTGGCAGGGCTTGAAATTGTTCCTGCAGCTGTCTCTTCAAAACCCATGCTTTCTCCCTGGTAATTTTTAAGGATCTTTTGGAGCAAATGATATCCCAGTTTCAAGAATTCACTGAGGTAGGAATGGGAAGGCATTGTCTTAGCGAAGTTTGGTGCCTAAACAGCAAATCCCTGTGTGGGATTTATCACAGCAGTTTCACATACAAGGAAGGGTTGATGTGCATAAGCCTGTTTAAAGTCTTCGAGATCAGAAACAAGGTGGAGCATGGGTTCATAATTGTTTTAACTATCCAGTTTTGTGCACCTCGTTTATACAATATGAAAAATTCAAGCGTACATAAATTAGAGTAAGTGACAAACTTGGTGGGCAAATTGATCCATAATGTGCACTCTTGGAGAAAGACTTTCATTGCCTTGAGTCAATGATAATACCAACAACAGAAATGCCATGAAAATAGAAATTTGCAGTTCACCAGTGATTGAGAGGTGGTGATGTAGTTGATTAGCTCGTGGTGTTTGTGGGTTGAAGCTAATCCTTATCTGTTTACCTTCCAAAAATTTTTGTGAGGAAATTTGCTTTGGTCTTGCCAGGAAAAAAAAAACTAAAAAAGGTTAGAGTAAAAGATAATCATTTACCTCAGAAAGTGTACGTGAAGGTGATGATGCAGAACAATGATGATGCCTTCTCTGTATTTAAGGCAAAGTCAACATTTATCAGAGCTCTATAAGAATCTTGCAGCAGTTGGCATTGATGAAGTTTTTCCTTTTGGAAAAATTAATTGTAGGCTTTAACAATGTACATTTACTAATGTACCTTTGTGAACATATAATATTTTAATTCTGTAGTGACTCAGATATACCAAATTTGACTCTCATATTCCCTTCTAGACCTAGAGTAGGCTATTTGAAACAGAAGCATAGAAACTACACACACACACACACACACACACACACACTTACACACATATCTTAAGGATTTAGGGGCAGGTTCTTCATAACAGCATTACAGCAGAATCTGAAAGGCCGCTCTGTCCCACACTACGAATAACTTACTGAATCATGTCTTTCTGTTCTCTGTTCAATCAGCGTTAGAAATAATCACTTACAGCCTTTTAGATGAGGTAACCTAAGCATTGGGGAAAATAATACACGTAATTTTTTCCCTTTTTTAAGCAGGGACATAGGTATGTGATACTCCCTAAAATAAATCCAAGCCGTTTACCAGTGATGTCCCCTATTTCCCATGGGAAATTCTGGATATTATTAGTTCCTTCCTTCCTCCTTCTCTCATATTTTTTCCTTAATAAGATTATCAAAATGGAAGCCTATGTACTAGAAATAAAATTCCAAGTGTACTTTGTAAAGTACAAAGAGATGTACTGCATATACAATGGTGGTCCCACACCATGTGTGGTAGACACGTAGTTCTCTGGTAATAAGAACTATTTGGTCTGATTTAGACACTGTAATATCAAAGGGAGATGTGATACAGTATTTGACCTACTTTGCAAAGTACTTCTCTTTGCAACTTCCTAATTTCCTAACAAATATGAATATTAAGTTTTTGAGCCGGATATTAATATAACAAAGATGAAATAAATATTTGGACAAAATAAGTACATAGACAAGTCACAGGGTGAGTTTTTATGGAACTGAATATTGAATAGCTTTCCTTGAATTATTTTTTCTCATTCTCTGATAAAATGAGCATTTTAAAGATGTTTCCTAAAAATCATGAGAATGTTTTATTTTTGGAAGTTATCTACATTGTTGGTAATAATTGCAGCTTCGTATATGTAGATATATATTTAATTTAAGATGGAAAGGGTGTGGAAAACTTATGTTTCTCATGTGATATATCACAGAATGTATGTATGTCATAGAACGAGAGCTAATGTTTTGCCATCAATAAAGTCTAGAATAGAGATGGGATTAAAAAAAAAACAGCTAAGTGGTGATTGTCATTCACCTTAAACCTTAGTTTCATATATGCTAAATAGAACTACAAAATCTGTTGTTATGTCTAATATATTTTATATGTTGATAACAGTATTATGTTGAAAGGAAGAAAATTGTTCCATCATTAAATATTTTTGCTTAAAGATTTTTATATACTGTCTCTCTATATATGTATGTATATATTTATATACACACACACTTTATATACTCTAGGCTAACTGTAGATAAAACCCTACAATATAGTATCAACTACAGAAATTCTAAGTAGCAAAAACCAATTACTTAATGGCTTAATACAAATGTAAACCACTTTGTTTTTCTTCAAACTAGGTTAATGTATTGTTGACATTTTTATGTAACTACTTTAAAGAAATGATCAAAGGTATGATTGTTTCATTTTCATCCAATGTTATCTTTTACTTTAAAAATTTTAATTACATGTACAACTTTTATTGAGTAAAGATAACTAGAAACATCACTGTATGACTCATGAATATTATGTGGGATCCTGAACCATGGCTGTGCTGTATCAATTTAGTCAAAAAGCACCTAAGCACATAGTGCCTTTTTGTACCATAAAAAGTCGAAAAGCTTTTCTCCCCCAGTTAATGTTGCAACTTGTAGTCCAATCAATACTTAGTTAACAGTTCACAGAAATGGTGGTAAACTTCATTCCACATCAGTATTTTAGATAATAAAATGTTAAATCATTTATTGAAATGTAACAAGATTTCCATGCAGATTTAATGTGACTAGATAGTATTTTATATTGTTTTTATTAGCAATATAATAAATGGCAAGTAATAAATTCAGATGTAGTGCAGACAGACTCAGGTTGTCAGAAGTACTGGGTGGCTTTTTTCTGGTTATTGTATCACAAAGCCAGTAGGTGAAATGCATGGAACAAGTTATTTTTGTTTCTTCTAACAAATGACAAATATTTTATGATACTATTTTATAGTTCTTTTCTATGTAATCTCATAACCACATATATAGAACACATTTCCCAGGATATTCGATTATGGCATAATATAAATATGAATTGCTTTTAATTTCATAGAAACAAAATCTTTTCTAATATCCTCTTATCCACTATGTAACTAAAGCCACCTTGAAGGGAGAAACACCACATTATGCATTCTCTTATTTTTGATGATACCAAGAAAAAATGTTAAATATTTATATTTATTGACTGGTATATATTTGGTACTCTGTAAATTCTTGCTGGAAGAATGTGAGGCAGAGAGCTGCTAAGAGTAATAGTGTCAGACTTGAACTAGAATTCTGAAGTTGCCATTTACTGGTTGTATGTTTGAGCAAGTTACAGTAGTCCCCCCTCATCTGTACATTTGCTTTCCATGGTTTCAGTTACCCACAGTCCAAAAATATATGAAAAATTCCAGAAGTAAACATTTGAAGTTGCATGAAAAAATCTTGTGTCATTCCTCTTGATCCCACTCAGGATGTCAATCATCCATTCATCCAGTGTATCCACTCCATATGTTCTACCCACCTGTTACTCACGTAGTAGCCATCTTGATTATGAGATTTAAAAAAAAAAACTCAGAGTATGTATAATAGGGTTTCGTATTATCTGCAGTTTCAGGCATACACTGGGATAACCCTTGTGGATAAGAGGGTACCATCCCACTTAAAACATCTAGCTCTTAGTGCTCTTGTTTATAAAATGGGGCAAATTTTTAAAATATTTAATGAGATAATATACTTAAATATGTTGTAGCATTTTATCCTAAGATGGAAAAATAGTCTTATTTGAATTTGTTTCCTTCTTAGACATCTTAAAATGAGAACAATAACAACAACAACCAGAAAATTGAAAGGAACAAATCTTGACTTCTAGGTCATTATATGTTTCCTAAATTATCTAGAAGAAATTTGAACCGATATGTAAAAATTACTTAGAAATGTATCAAAGCACAAAAGCTGCAAAAAAACCCCAGCAATATAATCATATACATTTTCCCCTCTTATGGAATGAATCTCTTCGAAAGCGATGTTTACCTTTAGGGCTAATGTTTGAGTATTCTTTTAAGATAATTTAGGTTAATAAACTAAAATAGTTGATCTAGGCCCTGCTGCCTCAGAGTAAAAGCTTTTTCTCTTTCTGGCAATTAAATGTCATAGAATAATGACTCAACTTACAAGAACATACCCCAATCAGAACCTACAACTATCCGCATTAGCTAGTGTTTAGCCTTCCATTGCTCATTCTTAAATACTATATTAGTTTCCTAGGACTCCTGCAATAGATCATCAAAACCTGGGTGGCTTGAAACAGCAGAAATTTATTTTGTCATAGTTCTAGAGACCAGAAGTTCAAAATCAAGATATCAGCAGAGAAGCAGGGCCAAAATGGCTGACTAGAAGCAGCTGGTGAGTGCCACTCCACAGAGAGAAGAAAAAGTGGTGAGTAAATACTAAATCTTCAACTGAAAAATCTAGGAGGACACATTGGGATTCATCAAAGAAACAACTCAACCCATGGATAATGGAGAGTAGCGAGACAGAACGACTGCCCACTCAAGAATGGCATGGAACCAAGGGAGGCTTCCCCATAGCAGGGAAATGGTGAGAAACTGAGAGTCCCTGGGGACCCATAATTCTTCCACAGACCTTTGCAACCCTGGACTCAGGACATCCCCGGACTCAGGACATCCCCTCATAAGCCCACCCCCAGTGGGGCCTTCATACCGTCTTGCAGAGCTTTGTGTTGTCTGGAAAGAGCCACTGCTCAGGCACATATGGAGTCCCTGGAGCCTTAAATCCCTGGGCATCCCAGCATTAGTGGCTGGAGCTCTGGCAATGGGGGAGGTCAGGCTCCCTCACATGACCCGAGGGACTTCAGGCCTTGCCTCTGCAAGTTGCAGGATAAGACCGACTGATCTGGAACTCCAGCCACCTGCCCACTCCATGGCCAGTCCCCTCAGGCCAGTAACGGCTCTGCACTTCCTTGGAATGGAGCCCCTACAGAGAGAGGCAAGATGCCATATTTGTTGTCTAACAGCCCTCGTGGCTGTTGCCTTCAGACACTAGAGGGTGAATGGTGACTCGGGTTGGGCACAGTTCCCCAACACAGCATAGCCACCCCACAGAAAAGCAGACTGTTTTTTTTTTCAGGTGGGTTTCCAATCCCACTTCTCTTCACTGGGCAAGACCTCCTGACTCAAGACTCCACCCACTTCCCCCACTAAGGCTCTCAGGTGGTAGCAGTTCTGTGCTTCCTTGGGATGGAGTTCCCACAGGGAGAGGCGAGCTCACATTGTTGCTATCTCAGCTCTTGTTGCTGTTGCCTACAGGCCACGGAGGGTGTGAAGTGACTAGGGACTCGCATGGATCCCCAGCACAACACAGCCCCACAGGAAAACCAGCCAGATTATTTTCCACATGGGTGTTTGATCCTGCTTCTCCTTACTAGGCAGTATCTCCTGACCTGGGACTCCATCACATTTACCCTGCCCTCACCCAAACATTTCATTCCATTGGAGGCAGCTCTACAGTTCTCTAAGGAGGAAATCCCAGAGACAACCCACAACCCCTCCATCATTCCAGCTGCAGTGGTACCACCCTAACCACTCTTAAGCTAGGGAAGAAACAAAGGGCCTAGCCAGTATGCTGGCACCTCCAGCACTCAACAGTCACCATATGTAGAGGAATCAAGTCCTTCTTTCCTGTGAGCTTCCAACCCCTACTCCACCAGGCAGGACCCCTGGCTCAGGACCACAGATCAGCCACCCCATCCCTAACTGAGCCCACTGGTAGTGGGTCTGAGTTTCCCTGGGGAAAGTCTCCCAGAGGCAACAGACAGCCCCTCTGCTACTCCCACAGCAGCAGTTCTGCCCCTGCTGCCCTCAGACTGGGGAAGAAAGAAAGAGCCTGAGGTCTTCACTCACACCTCTAGCATGCCACAGTAACTACATGGAGTGAACTCATTCTCTCCTCTCTGTAAGCCTTCGGCCCCTGCTACACAAAAAGCAGAGCCCCAAGCTAAGGCCAACAGTGCTGGCACCCCACCCCATGATTGAACATTCCCAGCTGAAGTGTCTGCATGTTTCTCTGACATGGAACTCCCAGAAGCAACTGAAAATCCCTCTCCCACTGCCACTGCAGTGGTACTGCCCTTGCTGCACTTGGATTGGGGAAGGAGAAAAGACCCTGAGTGCTTTAAACACAACTCCAGCAAGTTGCAGGTGCTCTAAGGAGAAGAGATCAGCCTGTCTCCCCTGTGACCCAGCTGTCCCTCTTCTCATTACTAGGCAGGATCCCTCTGTAGGGAAAGGTCACCTACAAAGGAAATCTCATCATGTTAACAGTGGACCTTTCAACAGAAACCCTATTAGCCAGAAGAGATTGGCAGCCTATATTCAGCATTCTTGAAGAAAAGAAATTCCAACCAATAATTTTATATCCAGCAAAACTAAGCTTTATAAGTGAAGGAAAAATCAGATCCTTTTTAGACAAGCAACTGCTAATGGAATTTGTAACCACCCGACTGTCTTACAAAAGGTTATAAAGGGAATCCAAAATACGGAAAGGAAAGACTGTTATTGAAAACTACAAAAGCACACTTAAGTACATAGACCACTGACACTATAGAGCAACCACACAAATAAGTCTGCATTATAATTACCTAACAACATGATAACAGAATCAAATCTGCACATATCAATACTAACCTAGAATGTAAATGGGCTAAATGCCCCAATTAAAAGCACAGAGTGGCAAGCTGGACTAAGAAGCAAGACCAAGTGTTATGCTCTCTTCAAGAGATCTACGTCATATGCAATGACACGTATAGGCTCGAAATAAAAGGCTGGAGAAAAATCTACCAAGCAAATGAAATAAAAGCAAAAAGCAGGGGTTGCTATCCTAATTTTAGATAGATGGTAAACCAACAAAGATAAAAGAAAGGCAAAGAAGTACACACATAATGGTAAAAGCTTCAATTAACCAAGAAGACATATATATACACATACATATATACACGCATATATATATACACATATATATGTGTATATATGTGTATATATGTATATATACATATGTATGTATACATATGTATGTATATATACACATATACATATGTATATGTATATATGTATATATACATACATATGTATATGTATGTATATATGTATATATGTATATGTGTATATATACATATACACACATATATGTATATATACACACATATATACATATATGTATATATACACACACATATATACATGTATATGTATATATATACACACACATATACACATATATATGTATATATATACACACACATATATACATATATATGTATATATATACACACACCCAACACAGGAGCACCTAGATTCATAAAGCAGGTTCTTACAAATCTATAAATCTATGAAGAAACTTAGATTCCCACACAATAATAGTGGGAGACTTCAACACATAACTAACAGTTTTAGATCATCAATTCAGAAATCTCACAAGATATTCAAGACCTAAACTCAATGCTAGACCAAAAGGACCTAATAGACATCTACAGAACTCCCCATGCATATCCATAGAATATACACTCTTCTTATAGCCACATGGCACATACTCTAAAATCAACCACATGTTTGGATACAAAACAATCTTCAGCAAATTCTCCCCCCCAAAAAAAAATAAATTATACCAATCACACTCTCAGAGACCAGAGAGCAATAAAAATAGAAATCAACAATAAGATAAGAGCTCAAAACCACACAATTAAATGAAAGTTAAACGGCCTGCTCCTGAATGAGCTTTGGGTAAGTTATGAAATTAAGACAGAAATCAAGAAGCTATTTGAAACTAATGAGACAAAGATGCAACATACCAGAATCTCTGGGAAACAGCTAAGAGAATGTTAAAAGGTAAGTTTATAGTACTAAATGCCTACATTGAAAAGTTGGAAAGATCTCAAATTGACAACTTAAAATGACAACTAGAGGAGCTAGAGAAACAAGAACAAACAAATGCCAAAGCTGGCAGAAAATAAGAAATAACCAAAATCAGAGCTGCACTGAAGGAAATTGAGACATGAAAAACCATATAAAAGATCAATAAATTCAGGAGTTTGTTATTTGAAAAAATTAATAAGATAGATACATGACTAGCTAGACTAATAAAGAAAAAAAGAGAAGATCGAAATAAACACAATTAGAAATGACAAAGAAGACATTATCCCTGATCTCAGAGAAATACAAAAAATCCCAGAGACTACTATGAAAATATCTATGCACACAAACCATAATAGAAAATCTAGAAGAAAGGATAAATTTCTGGACATATACAACCTCTCAAGACCGAACCAGGAAGAAACTGAATCCCTGAGCAGAACAGTAATGGTTCTAAAATTGAATCAGAAATAAAAAGCCTACCACGAAAAAAAGACCAGGATCAACAGATTCACAGCCGAATTCTACCAGATGTACAAAGAATGGTACAAAAGTACCATTTTTACTGAAACTATTCCAAAAATTTGAGCAGGAGGGACTCCTCCGCCCAACTTACGGTACAAGGCCAGCGTCATCCTGATACCAATATGTGGCAGAGACACACACAAATGGGAAACTTCAGGCTGATAAACAGATGCAAAAATCAACAAAATACAAGCAAACCAAATCCAGCAGCACATCAAAATCAATCATATTCAAGTAGGCTTTATCCCTGAGATGCAAGGTTGGTTCAACATACACAAATTAATAAATGTGATTCATCACATAAACAGAACTAAAAACACAAACCGCACAATTATCTTAATAGATGCATATAAGTCTTTTGATAAAATTTAACACTCCTTTATGTTAAAAACCCTCAACAAACTAGGCAATGAAGGAACATACTTCAAAATAAGAAGAGCCACTTATGACTAACCAATAGGCAACATTTTACTGAATGGGAAAAAGCTGGAAACATTCCCTTTGAAACGAGAAACAAGGCAAGGTTGCCTTATGTCACCATCCTGTGAAATCTTGTACTGGAAGTCCTGGCCAGAGCAATCAGGCAAGAGAAAGAAATAAAAGTCATCCAAATATGAAGCAAGAAAGTCAAACTATCCCTGGTTGGAAATGACATGATTCTATACCTAGAAAATCCCTTGTCTGCCAAAAGCTTCTTGATCTGATAAACAATTTCAGCAAAGTTTCAGGATACAAAATCAATGTACTAAAAACAGTAGCATTCTTATACAACAACAACGTGAAAACTGAAAGCCAAATCAAGAATGCAATCCCATTCATAATTGCCACAAAAAGAATAAAATACTTAGAAATACAGCTGATCAGTGAGATAAAAGATCTCTACAATGAGAATTTAAAAACCCTGCTCAAAGAAATCAGAGCTGACACAAACAAATAGAAAAGCATTCCATGCTCTGGGATAGGAAGAATCAATATTGTTAAAATGCCTCTACTACCCAAAGCAATTTATAGATTCAATGCTGTTCTTATTAAACTACCAATGATTTTCATTATAGAATTACAAAAAATAATTTATAAATTCACATGGAACAACACCAAAAAAAAAAAAAAAAAAGACCCAAACAGCCAAGGCAATCCTAGCAAAAAGAACAAAGCTAGAGGCATCATATTTCCTGACTTCAAACTCTACTACTAAGCCACAGTAATCAAAATACATGGTACTGGTACAAAACCGACATATAGACTAATGAAACAGAATAGACAGCCTAGAAATAATGCCACATGCCTCCAACCATCTGTTCTTCGGGGGAAAACAATGGGGGAAAGGAAACCCTATTTAGCAAGTGGTGCTAGGGTAACTGACTAGCCATATGCAGAAGGTTGAAACTGGATCTTTTGCTATACCATATGCAAATTTAACTCAAGATGTATTAAAGACTTAAATGTAAAACCCAAAACTATAAAAACTCTGAAAGATAACCTAGAAAATACCATTCTGGACATGGGACCTGGCAAAGATTTCATGACAAAGATGCCAAAAGCAATTGCAACAAAAACAAAAATTAATAAATGGGACCTAGTTAAAATGAAGTGCTTCTGCACAGCAAAAGAAACTATCAATAAATAGAAAATATACAGAACGGGAAAAGATACTTTCAAACTATGCAGCCAACAATGTTCTAATATCCAGCATCTCTAAGGAACTTAAATTTACAAGCAAAAACAAACAACCACATTAAAAGTTGCCTAAATTTAAGATATGAACAGACATTTTTAAAAAAGAGACATACACACAGCAAACAAGCATATGAAAAAATGTTCAACATCACTAATTATTAGAGAAATGCAAATCAAAGCCACAAGCTGCCGTCTCATACCAGTCAGTAATGCTGTTTTTAAAAAGTCAAAAAATAACATGTTGGCGAGCTTGCAGAGAATAGACAACGCTTATAAACTGCTGTTGGGAAGGTAAATTAGCTCAGTCATGTGGAAAATAGTGTGGTGATTTCTCAGAGAACTCAAAACAGAATCACCAATCAACCCAGCAATCCCATTATTGGGTATATAATCAAAGGCATATACAGTTTCACCATACAAACACAGGAACATGTATACATTCATTGCAGCACTATTCACAATAGCAAAGATATGGAATCAAACTAGTTAGTGATCAATGGTAGACTGAATAAAGAAAATGTGGTATATATACATCGTGGGATACTACGCAGCCATAAAAAAGAATGAGATAATGTCCTTTGCATTGGCAGTAATGTGAATGGAGCTGGAGAACATTATCCTTAGCAAACTAATGCAGACGCAGCAAACCAAATCCTGCGTATTCACACTTATAAGTGGGAGCTAAACAATGAGAAGACATGGACACAAGGAAAACAGTACACATTCGGGCCTATTTGAGGGAAGAGGACGAGAGGAGGAAGACGATCAGAAAAAGTACCTGTTAGTACTATGCTTATTGCCTGGGTGATGAAATAATCTATATACCAGACCCCTGTGATATGCAGTTTACCCATTTAACAAACCTGCACATGTACCCTTGAACCTAAAATAAAAGTTATAATAAAAAAAAAAAAGATATCATCAGGTCTGTTCTTACTCCAAAGGCTCTAGGGGTGAATTTATTACTGCATTTTCCGGTTTCCTGTGGCTCCCGGTTTTCCTTGACTTCCAGCTGCATAACTGCACTATCTGCCTCTATCTTCTTATGTCCTTCTTCTCCTCTGTGTGTTTCAAATCTTCTCATTTCTCCTGTAAGAACACCAGTCATTAAATATTTTATTATTATTATTATTATTATTATAATTCAAGTTCTGGGATACATGTTCAGAATGTGCAGGTTTGTTACATAGGTATACATGTGCCATGGTGGTTTGCTGCACCCACCAACTGGTCATCTACATCAGATATTTCTCATAATGCTATCCCTCCACTAGCCCCCCACCCCCTGACAGGCCCCAGTGTGTGATGTTCCCTTCCCTGTGTTCTCATTGTTCAACTCCCACTTATAAGTGAGAACATGCTGTGTTTGGTTTTCTGTTCCTGTGTTAGTTTGCTGAGAATGATGGTTTACAGCTTCATCCCTGTCCCTGCAGAGGACATGAACTCATCCTTTTTCATGGCTGCATAGTATTCCATGGTGGATATGTGCATTTTTTTTTAATCCAGTCTATCATTGATGGGCAGTTGGGTTGGTTCCAAGTATTTACCATTGTGAACAGTGCATTAGATTTATGGCCCATTCAGATAATCCCAGAGGATTATCTTGAAATTCTTTTTTTTTAATTTTATTATTTTATTTTATTACTATTATACTTTAAGTTTTAGGGTACATGTGCACAACGTGCAGGTTTGTTACATGTGTATACATGTGCCATGTTGGTGTGCTGCACCCATTAACTCGTCATTTAGCATTAGGTATATCTCCTATCTTGAAATTCTTAATTACATTTGCTAATATCTTTTCTCCAAATAAGGCTATATTCACAGGTTATGGGTGAACATATCTTTTGGGGGGTCTATCAACCGCGTAAATATATGAAATGATAGCCAGATAACATCAAACATTTGAGAAAGACATTTTTTTTTTTTTGAGATGGAGTCTCGCTGTGTTGCCCAGGCAGGAGTGCAGTGGCGCGATCTCGGCTCACTACAAGCTCCGCCTCCCGGGTTCACGGAGAAAGGCATTTTTAATTAAGGGAAAAGACCCACTGAACGAACAGAAAGAGGAATTCTGGTTTCAGTAAACATCAAATGTAGCTTATGTTTGATACATCCACCTATAGATAACAATTATGAACTGTAAATAAAATATGCATGAACAATTCGAAGGCACTGAAAGTGACTGAAAATAGGCAGAAATTGAATGGCTCTTTTCTTGGAAGGAAACAACATTGGATAAAATTTATCTTTTTCTATATGTGTGTGCCCTTCCTCCAAGGGTATTACCCAGTTAAATTGATGTAAGGTAGGTTAAATTCAGTCAGAAAGCTGACTAATACTCTTACTTGCCTAAGAAATTAGCAGACAGAATTTGGTTTTACCACAACGACTGGAAAGTGAGAGAAAAAATGAAGGATAGAACAGGGTGTTAAGAGTGGGGGCTCAAATTTCATACTTAAGTTCTGTTCTAATCCTTGGCTAACACCTAATCTATACATGTGTAGAAAAAATCTAATAGTCCTGGTTGAAAAACATCTACAGGTAAAACAAAAACAACTAGAAAAGACTTTAGCTTATCTAAAGCAGGGGCAACAGAGTTTTAAGTTTGAGTCTAACCAATTGAATTGCCAGATAGAATAAAAAACCAAACCCACCAATGAAACAAATGAAAAAAAAACAAACGAAACCAAGCATTCTTTAGGGATATATAATATAATCAAGATCTCCTATGATATATTGTCAAAATGTCCAGTATCCAGTTAGAAACTCCTAGTCCTATGAAGAAACAAGAAAATGTGATATGCATTCATGAGAAAACTCAATGAAGAGAAATGTGACCCTAAGAATGCTTATACACTGCTGGTGGGAATGTAAATTAGTTCAGCCCCTATGGAAAGCAGTTTGGAGATTTCTCAAAGAACTTAAAACACAATCACCATTTAGCTTAGAATCCCATTATGGGGGAAGTACCCAAAGCAATATAAATCATTCTACCATGAAGACATATGCGCATCTGTGTTCATCACAGCATTGTTCACAACAGCATAGACGTGGAATCAACCTAAATGCCGATCGACTATAGATTGGGTAAAGAAAATGTGGTACATATATTCCATGGGATACTAAACAGCCACAGAAAAGAACTAAATCATGTCCTTTGCAGCATACGGATGGAGCTGGAGGCTGCTATCCTAAGTAAACACAGAACAGAAACCCAAATTCCCTATGTTCTCACTTAAAAGTGGGAGCTTAACACTGAGAATACAGTGACACAAACGAGAACAATAGACACTGGGGCCTACCTGAAGATGGAGGGTAGAAGGAGGGTGAGAATCAGCTACTGTGCTTATTACCTGGGCAATGAAATAACAAGTATGCCAAGCCCCTGCAACATGCAATTTACCCTTGTAACAAACCCACAGATGTATGCCCGAACCTAAAATAAAAGTTGAAAAGAAGGAGAAAAAAAAAAAAAAAGAAACTGACTTTGAAGTCTATCCAGATGTTGGAATTAGTAAACAGATTGTAGTTATAAAGTATAACTGGTCTTTCTGACAGATTAAATAATTATCTGTAAAGAAATGTCTGAAGAATCTATAAAACTGCTGTTATGACTAACCAATGAATGAAGCAAGACCTAAAATCAATACACATACATTGATTACGTATTAGAAGAAAACAAATAGGAGATAAAACAGAAAAATAATTTTTATGACCATATCTCTTTTATTTTTTACTTGAGTATTCAAATGCCATCATGCCCTATTAGCAAAAGTGGCAGTTGGGTTATCCTCAACTCTAACTGGTCCAGCCATCTCCCTGGAGCTTACACAAGGCAAGGCAAGAATTTTCAGACATGTCTGTCCACACCAAGGTGAAAGAGAAGTGGTTTGATGAATCCAGGGCTGCATGTCTTTTGCCTGGTGTCACTGTGGGGGACTAGTTCTGTCCGGTCCTTCCCATCCTCACCTCTTCACCTGGACTCTGAGGTTGCAAGTCTTTCAGATGATACTCTCATTCTCAGAAATTCTTCCCTTCATTCTTTTCACTGTGTCCAGAAGGGATACTAGTATGAATGATGCATTGTGTCAGAACCAGCCCTACCTCACACATTTTAAGGTTTTGATCCCATGTCATCAGCCTAGGTACGGGTGTACCTTGAGGTTGATTTTATTTTGGGAACCTCATAGGCCTTACTTGCACTGATTTTTTTTTGTTTAAGTTCTGGGATACATCTGCAGAATGTGCAGGTTTGTTACATAGGTATACACATGTCATGGTGGTTTGCTGCACCTATTAACCCATCATCTAGGTTTTAAGCCCCGAATGTGTTAGGTATTTGTCCTAATGCTCTCCCTCCCCTTGCCTCCAGCCCCCGACAGGCCCCGGGGTGTGATGTTCCCCTCCCTGTGTCCATGTGCTCTTATTGTTCAACTCCGACTTATGAGTGAAAACATGTGGTGTTTGGTTTTCTGATCCTGTATTAGTTTGCTGAGAATGATGGCTTCCAGCTTCATCCATGTCCCTGCAAAGGATCTGGTTCTAGATCTTTGAGGAATCGCCACACTGTCTTCCACAATGGTTGAACTAATTTACACTCCAACCAACAGTGTAAAAGCATTCCTATTTCTCCACATCCTCTCCAGCATGTGTTGTTTCCTGACTTTTTAATGATCAGCATTCTAACTGTGGTAAGATGGTATCTCATTGTGGTTTTGATTTGCATTTCTGTAATGACCAGTGATGATGAGCTTTCTTTCATATGTTTGTTGGCCACATAAATGTCTTCTTTTGAGAAGTGTCTGTCTATATCTTTCGCCCACTTTTTGATGGGGTTGTTTGAATCAATGTGCAAAAATCACAAGCATCCCTATACACCAATAATAGACAAGCAGAGAGCCAAATCATAAGTGAACTCCCATTTACAACTGCTACAAAGAGAATAAAATACCTAGGAATATAACTTAGAAGAGATATGAAGGACTTCTTCAAGGAGAGCTACAAACCACTGCTCAACGAAAAAAGAGAGGACACACATGGAAAAAACATTCCATGCTCATGGACAGGAAGAATCAATATCATGAAAATGGCCATACTGCTCAAGGCAATTTATAGATTCAATGCTATCCCATCAAGCTACCAATGACTTTCTTCACAGAATTAGAAAACTACTTTAAATTTCGTATGAAACCAAAAAATAGCCCATATAACCAAGACAATCCTAAGCAGAAGGAACAAAGCTGGAAGCATCATGCTACCTGACTTCAAACTATACTAGAAGGCTACAGTAACCACAACAGCATGCTACTGGTTCCGAAACAGATATATAGACCAATGGAACAGAACAGAGGTCTCAGAAATAATGCCACACATCTACAACCATCTGATCTTCTACAAACCTGACAAAAACAAGCAATGGGTAAAGGATTCCCTATTTAATAAATGGTGTTGGGAAAACTGGCTAGCCATATGCAGAAAACTGAAACTGGACCCCTTCCTTACACCTTATACAACAATTAACTCAGAATGGATTACAGACTTAAACGTAAGACCTAAAACCATCAAAACCCTGCAAGAAAACCTAGGCAATACCATTCAGGACATAGGCATGGGCAAAGACTTCACGACTAAAACACCAAAAGCAATGGCAACAAAAGCCAAAATTGACAAATGAGATCTAATTAAATTAAAGGGCTTCTGCACAGCAAAAGAAACTATCATCAGAGTGAAAAGGCAACCTATAGAATGGTAGAAAATTTTTGCAATCTATCCATCTGACAAAAGGCTAATATACAGAATCTACAAGGAAACAAGAAAAACAAAACAAAACTTTTTTTTTTTTTTTTTTGAGGTGAGGTTTTGCTCTCGTCACCCAGGCTGGAGTGCAATGGCACAATCTCTGCTCACTGCAACCTCTGCCTCCTGGGTTCAAGCGATTCTCCCACCTCAGCCTCCTGAGTAGCTAAAATTACAGGTGTGTACCACCATGCCTGGCTAATTTTTGTACTATTAGTACAGATGGGGTTTCACCATGTTGGCCAGGCTGGTCTTGAACTCCAGACCTCAGGTGATCCACCCACCTTGGCCTCCCAAAGTGCTGGGATTACAGATGTCAGCCACTGCGCCTGGCCGACAGTTTCTTAAAAACTACTACTGAGTATCTACCCAAAGGAAAAGAAGCCATTATGACTTATATTGCATACACACATACGTTTATACAGCACAATTCGTAATTGCATATAGAACCAACCTAAGTGCCCACTGACCAACAAGTGGATAAAGAAAATGTGGTCTATGTACAACATGGAATGCTACTCAGCCATAAAAAGGTATGAAATAATGTCTTTTGTAGAAACTCGGATGGAGCTGGAGGCCATTCTAAGTGAAGTAACCTAGGAGTGGAAAACCAAACATCAAATGTTCTCACTTATAAGTGGGAGCTAAGCTATGAGGACGCAAAGACGTACAGATCGATGTAATGGACTCTGGGGACTCATTGCAGGGGAGGTTGGCAGGGGTGTGAGGTATAAGAGACCACATATTGGGTACAGTGTATGCTGTTCAAGAGATGGGTGCACTAAATCTCAAAATTCACCACTATAGAATTCATTTATATAATAAGAAAACCACATGTACCCTAAATGCTATTGAAATAAAAACAAATAATATATTTTTTAAAAATCTCTATGTAGTTACAATATTAAAAAACTGAACATACATTTACCATATAAGCAGACATTTATTCGCTTGCTCATTTGACCCAAAAGAATGAAAACTTATCTTCATAAAAACCTGTACAGGCCTGTTCTAAAAAGTGTTATTTATTGTAGCTAAAAACTAGAAACAAAACAGATTTCCCTTAATAGGTGAATGGCTAAATAAACTGTGGCACATCCATATCATGGGTTACTACTTAGCAATAAGAAATAATGGACCATTGTTACATGCAACAATGTGTGTGTAGGGATCTCAGCGATATGCTGAATGAAAAATCCAGTCTCAAGGGGACACATACTATATGATTCCATTTGAATAACGTTCTCAAAATGACAAAATTCTAAAACAGATTAGTAGTTGTTAGTGGGTAGAGATGGTTGAGGCAGAGGTTGGTGGGTGTGAATGTAAAGGGATAGCAAGAGAGAGAGAGAGATCTTTGTGTTTATGGAATAATCCCGTTCCTTGATTGCAATGGTGGTTACAAAAGCCTAAACATATGATAAAACAACATAGAACTATACACACAAATTGTATTAACATCAAATTCCTGGTTTGGATATTGCCCTATAATTATGTAAAGTGTATCCACTGGAGGAAATTAGGTGATGGGTACGCAGAGCCTCTTTGTACTATCTGCAACTTCCAGTAAAACTAGAATTATTTCAAAATAAATTAAACATTTTATAAAATAAAAGAGAGAACTGATAACTTGGTAAGATTGTTTGTAGTTGAAGGTATAATAGCTGATGGGCAGGGAAAAAACATACATTAAAAATATATAATTACTTTCATTTTTGTTTTCCTCAGTCTAGAAAAACAACCAATCATCTTAACTATTGGTATTATTATTATGATTGTTAGTTTAGCTATATACTTCTTTAAAAAGTTAAATTTGAAAGGGAGAGGTGATGCTACCTAAAACTCTCTCAATGCATTCTGCTAATTTGGACCGAGACCTTTTTCAAATTACAATTTAACATGGCTGATATTTATGCTCGTTTCCTGACCAATGAAGTGTCCTTTTGTCGGTCACTAAATAATTGCTTCATTTAGCCTTAGTTCAATGTGTTATAATTTGTAATGTGTTTTGTGAATAAAATGCTATTTATTTATGTGCTTTGAAGAGTAAGAGAAAAAGAGGATTAAATTATTTTACCATATGATTAGCAAATTTTAAAGTCAGGATTCATAGGCTTTTGGAAAAGTACAATACGCTAACTCTATTTTGGGAAATCCTAAGAATATTTTAAATTTATTAATATACACTTGTTTACAATTATCAATATTTTTATCTTCTAAACATGGCTTATATGTAGAATCTCCCTCAAATGAGTAATCTTATTAAACTGGTCCCTGATCAGTTTATAATATTTTTAATGTTAATGTATATGGATTTCTGACAACCTAACTAACTAAATAATAAAAAGGCAGACAGACTAAGGAACTTAGCCACAAGAATAATTCAAAAGAATTTGGTAAAATTTATCGTATTTTCAGAAAAGATTTTACACCAATATGTTCAATTATCACACTATTTAAGCTTATGCATTTCTTTTAACTGTTTTATCATTCACAGATATCACTGCTGAATATCAGTTCCTTATATTGTCAGGATTCATGACTAAATGATGTTATGATCTCTTCCAAGTAGGCTAATTTTCTACATGATAGTGGCTCTTGAAGCAAAGTACTAGAAATTGGTATCTATTAAGTTTTATTGACTACTCATAAAAGCTTATAATAACCAGCTGGATCCTGTAAACTGCATGGTGGGTGTTCAACTATATTTACCAACAACTCTATAAACAATATGTATACTTTCATTTTAGGTTAACTAGTAAAAATCATTGTCTAAAAACTATAATCTTATGCTCTGTGCCAAAGTTAAAAGAGGCACGGGAAACCCAGGAAACCGTCTACCCTTACTTTTGGATCTTTCAAAAAATATATATTTGTTTGGAAGCCCAGATCCTTGAAATGTATTTATATTTTTATAAATTTTCAGATATATATAATAAATATTTTTATGCTTATATTTTTCTGCCAATATAAATAAAGACTTTCTACCTTCCTAGGGAGGCTATGTTGTTATAATGACAATGGAAGAATTCTTCTTTTTTAAGTTGTGCAGGCATTTGCATAAGAATCAGTAGAAAATAAGTTCCAAAAAGACAAACGCTTTGTTAAAATAAAATTTTCAAAATGATAAAATCATGACTGTCATCAAATATTAAATGCATATGTTTTAAATATTTTATTTAACTCATTAATTAATGAAGGAACAAGTAACAAGCTACAATCTGTTGGATTAAGAATTTGACTTAGAGAGATTTATATTCTCTATTGGACAATGTTCATTTGCATTGTCATAAACAGAAATCATTTGCATTATCAGTTTTATAGACTTCAATTTTTATACCATATGTCAAAGTCAATTAAAATACACACCTCTATAGAATCAGATAATTTTCAGGGATACCACTAGACAGTGTATTTCATTAAAAAGAAAACCAGTAATATCTTCAGTTCTTCGACTGACAACCTTGTCTGGTTTTTTAACTGCTTATATTCCTAGGACAAGAAATTGTGCTTTGCTCTTCATGTGTGATTAATACATATTAGTCAATGAATAAATGAAATAATTTAAAGAATCTGGATAACACCATTTCAAAATAAGCTAAAAATAAACCCAAATAAGCAAAAAAAAAGATTTCTACTTTTAGAATTATAATGTAAGAATCATTTTAACCAATCAAATATAACTTCTTTCATATCAGATATTGTAAAGACATAATTATAAATATGTTAGAACAAGGAAGGCAAAAGTTTGCCTCATTTAAAAATTGTTTTATTATCTAAACACTTTACCTACAGAAATCCCTTCAAGCCCATGGTTTATATTATGCTATCAATGATCTTCCTGGTCAGAAATCATCCATCTTTGCCCGTCTGCCACTTTTCTTTTTTTGAGTTTCAGAACCATTGAATTCAAATGCAATCACAATCTTTCAACAGGTTTTTTTTTCCAACAAATTCAAACAATTTTACATTGAACTTTCACTTCTTACATAGAGAAATCAAAATAACAAAGAGAGAAGAGCAAAGGGAAAAGAAGACAAAGTATAGGGAAAGAGCAGTGGGAGAAATAAAGGCTTACTAATGAAGGCTTAATCAGAAAGGGTCTCTGTACTGCTCCCCCTGAATTCGCTTTTGAAGGTAACTAAATGTTTTGAAGACTAAATAACCTTTTTTGTCATTATAGTTCAGTTGCAGTTCTTTCATTATGCATTTGAAAAAGCCAGTTTTATGTGGATTGTAGGAACTGCAAATTGGCCACATAAACGAATACCTACAAAACACACATTTAACTAAGAAAGTGTCCAAGTGTATGTGATTCCAGTGGAGACATGCAGAGAGGGTTTTGAACTTCAATTTTAAAATTCATCTGTGCAGATAATTTTTTTTAAATAAGCAAAGAAAATGCTTTGTCATTGGCACGGGTATTTTAATTTTTAGGATATTTTCTGTTGTCTCAATCTATGTTTGGAAAAGTGTAGTATATTTTTAAAGGAAAAAATCTCCCTTTAAATTCCCCCAAATCTCATATGTTTGAACAAAATTTTCTTAAAGAAATATAATATACTAACTTCTATAAAATGCTCAATCATAACTATTATTCAATGAGTGTCTTATATGGTACCTTGTGGAGAGGGGGATTTAAATACTCCAATTAATTAATGCAAATTGATTAATAAGAGTTGCTGAGTAAAAATGGTAGATATAATTTGTGAAAAGTAAGTCTTTTCTTAATACAGATAAATTCTTGAATATGGTATATTTACATGTGGGAGATGGAAGTAGTAACTTTTCTCATCAAGATTATGTCATTTCTTATTTGTAAAATTTTAGAAACAATGTTTACATTTTGATCATCAGGAATGCTTAGACTTCCCAATGAAACATTAAACAACCTTGTGAGGAAATAAAAGAATAAAAAAGAAGTCTTTTACACACTGATTTTTGTAAGTGCATCTTTCTGTAGAATCGATAGATGCATAAAGAAATAGAAGACAACTGTATTCCATTACAGGAGTATAAAAAGATTGCCGTCTCCAACTGCAGTATAGCAATATTTATTTAGGCATTTTTGCAGGGGTTTAGGCATTAATAAAATTCTTTAGGAATTTTGACTTAATCAGTGTCTTGTGTGAATGAATGTATTGCATTCTACTACTTTTTTGAATCATAATTACAATTTGAACTTTGAATTGCTAGATGTAGAAAACTAAATCTGGGAAAAAATAATAAATATTTTATTCAAACTCTTCAGGACACTTGGAGTATTACCACATATTTTTAAAATTATTTTTCAAATACTCATATGGTTTAAGGAATATACTGAAATGACAGCATTGTATTCACATAATGTTTGTAATGAATTATTTGAACTCTATTAAACAAAATATTAACATGAATATCTACTACCCCATTTGCACATTTTTAATTACAAAACTATGTTAATCTCCCATTAAAGAAAAAAAACATGTTATGTATTTTCTCTGGTGGATTTGTTGTGATTTGGAGACATTTTCCTGGACTCTTGACCATTTGGGTGTGGTATAGGTATATAGATGGATGGGAAGGAAGGAAGGAAGGAAGGAAAGGAAGGAAGGAAGGAAGGAAGGAAGGAAAGAAGGAAGGAAGGGAGGGAGGGATGGAGGGTCGAAAAAAGAGAAGTACTGACTTTTAACTAAAGCAAAGGAGTAAATGTTTGTTATTTATACATTTGCCAGCAACAAAATGTTTTCAGGACAAACTTATCTATAATCAGACTTTGTTCGACATGTGTGTTTTACAGTATATTAAAGTTGAGGCAAAGATTCTTAATCCTGAAATATAAAAATTGTAAGATGCATTTATATAGATGCAAACTCCTTTGCCTATGTCTGACTTTATGGGGATGCTGCATACTTATCCACTGTATTAACCACTACATAAGCACTAGGCTCCAAATTAAAGAGGCAACAGATGACATAAATATTACCGTACATTTATATTGCTGAATGAACAAATTAGTCATCTCTCCACTAATACTTGTTCCTTCTGTAAAATTCCACATCTTGGGTACTGCTTCCATGTCTTTTAGGCAAGACTACAATAGTCTTTGGGGGTAATTTATTTTTTTAACATTCTGACTTTAACCTTATCCTGGCCAAGTCCTCTAGATTTTAATTCTTAACAGCCTCAGAGTTTCATCTGTTTCAACATCACATGCTTCTCCATAATTTAATCACCACTAACTTTAGTTCTGAATTTATCATTTGTCGCTTGAACATTAGCAGTGATTTCATTAATCATCTCCCCATGTCCAATCTCAGCATATCCTTAAACCTGCTAACATATTTAGATCTGATCATGTTACTCTTCTGTCCCCAAACTCAGAGGAGTCTATCGGTATCCCAAGAAAAAATCAGCCTGATACACTTTTAAAGCTGTTCTAAGAGCTGATACTTTTCCACCTTTCTAGGCTTTCTCTCACTACCCCCATTCACTGTATGTCATATTCTTGGAAAATCGGATGGTTCTAAAAATAAATTGGAAATTATTCCATGTACCACAGCTTCAAAAAAAGTACTATCTCTTTTATTTAATTTTGTAGGCCCAACATTAAGCAATCTAGTAATTGTAGAACCTAATTAATTAATAAATGGATAAATATACTGTTTAAGGGAAGAAATCTTTCTCTAGGAACCAAACACCTATTCAAATAAACAATATATATTCAGATATGCCAGACAGTGTTCTTAATAAAGTGAGTTCTGTTCTAAATATCATGAGTCTTGAGATGAGTAATAAAGCATAGATAACATTCACACTGGTTAAGGTAATGCATTTCATAACAGCTTTGGGTAATTCTTTCTTAATAAAAAATTAAAAACACAATAATGTTTGTAATGTAATAATTTAACAGTCTGTGAAAATGCACAAACTTTAATGGAGTCTAATATACCAAAAAGTGAATTTTAAAATTTTTCTATTTTTGCTCTTTTGAGTAAAATTCAACTTCAAAAGTTATTAAAAATTAACAAATATTTTTTGTTAGACACCTAGAACAAGTGTCTAGGTTACTGAGAGTGTGTTCATGATGATTGATCATTTTGCTCCAAACAAGTGAAAAGGATGATCAACATAAATAGTCATAGTGATTTTAGCATTATTCAAGAAACAACAGGGGAAAATCAACAGTGTCAGAAAATAGGACTGAATAAGAAAGATATATTGGAGAGTGAAAATATTTTTAGTCTTCCCTAGAATATTGCACAATGGAAAGTAAATGATAGTTTTGAAAAAAATGACAGCATTCTTTTTATAAAATGGTGGAAAGCTATAAAAGGAAAACAATGAATGTGAAAATCACTGTTTTTTAAAAGTAGACTGAAGGCACTGAGTGGTTAGAGGAAAGACACCAAAGCTGGGCTGAAAAAGGAGGAAGAAGAAAATGTTTCAAGGGGCTGCCATGCACTGGGTCACATTCTTGGTCCCCAGTGACTCTGGGGGAATGAATGGGTGAGTTGAATTGGCAAAGAGTAACCCACTCCTGCCATGGGCCTCTGGAATCTTGGAAGGAGACCCCTCAACCACCACAGACACTTAAGTTGTCAGGGAGAGCTGCTTAGAGAAGTTGTAGGGGCAGAACTCCAGGTGATGTGGAACCCAGAGGATTTGGTGCAGGAGCACCTATAGTGGAGCACAGCCAAAGACACCATTACCCTAGGTTTGACTTGCTGCCACAGGAGACCTTAGCTCTAGGGGAACTGTCAGACCTCAATTCTGCAGGGTGGTCTTGCCCATCAGATGGGGCTGTTCCGACCTGAGCACCCTTGGTCTTCTGGCCTCTGCCAGGGCATCAGCCTCGCTGCCTCTGTTTGCAGTGCCACCCTAGGTGCCCTGGGGGCTGCATCATAGCTCCTGCACTGACAGACTGTGCCAGAGCAGTCCCATGGACATGCACCAGCCCATCCACTCTCTCCCAACACAGCTGCCTCCCTGCCTACGGCCACTTCCCGCATTACTTTACTTGTGCCTGTGGATCTTGCCTTCTCTGCCCCACCAGTGTGTATGTGCATGTGCACCCTGCCCTGCCACTGCTGCCAGCATGAGTGCACTCTGTGCCCCCTACCCCTGCCCTACCACCATTGCAGTCAGAATCTTGGCGGGCATAGAGGCAGTCAGACCTGCCACCACCAGTGCCCCACCCATTAGCTAAAACTGCCAATGGAGTGAAACTAGGCACAGAAGACAGCGGACCCTCCTTTGCCTGGAGCAGCCACCTCTGCCTGTATGAATGGGCACAGAGGGTACATACAGTCCTGTGCCTGCTGGCACTCTACCCCCCATGCTAATACCACTACCAGGGCAACCATGCACGCAATCGCCAGTGGGAGACCCTCCTGTCCCTGCAAGCTGTGCGGCCTCCATGGCTGCTGTGAACACGTGCACAGAGACTGGCACCTGCTAGCAGCCTGCTGCAGCCAACTAGCATGCACCCCACTGAACTGGCACTGCCACTGCTGCTGACACGTGTGAAAGAGGATGCATCCTGCTGTCACCACCCTGTGAAACTCTTTGAATGGCTGCACCCATTGGAATGCTGTAACTAATGGTCTGGGAGCACCTCAGCCCCCACTAGCACAGGGAGTTTCTAACCTGGAGGAGCCAGAGAACAAAGTTGGGACATAATAGCAGTCACCTAGAGTTAAAGTGTGCAGTTTAGGAGTTGTGAGCTGAGCCGTGGCTCCCTAAAATCTTCCAGAAACCAAGCCAGTCAACTGAATCCATCTTATTCCACAATAAAACCCTTGAGGTCATCAAATAAGATGAAAGAAAAAAAAAACTACCATGAAAGGACAGGAGCTTCACAGAGTAAAGAAACATGAGCCCACAATGATGCAAAAGAAACAGTGCAAGAACTCTGAGAACTCAAAAAGCCAGAGTGCCTTCTTTCCTCCAAAGGATCACACTAGCTCTCCAGCAAGGGTTCTGAACTGGGCTGAGATGACTGAAATTACAGAAAAAAAAATATTCAGAATGTGAGTAGGAACAAAGGCTATAGAGATGCAGGAGTACATTTAAACCTAATCCAAGGAAGCTAAGAATCACAATAGAATGATACAGGAGCTGACAAACAAAATAACTAGTATGGAAAAGAATATAACCGACCTAATAGAGCTGAAAAACATACTGCAAGAATTTCATAATGCAATTGCAAGTATTATTAACAGAACAGACCAAGCTGAGAAAAGAATCTCAGAGTTTGAAGTCTGGCTTTCAAAAATAAGACAGTCAGACAAGAATAGAGAAAAAACAATAAAAAGGAATTGACAAAACCTCTGAGAAATAAGGGATTATGTAGAGACAAAATCTATGATTCATTGGTGTCCCTGAAAAAGATGGGGAGAATGGAAGCAACTTGGAAAATATATTTCAGGATGTCATTTATGACAGTTTCCCCAAACTAGCTAGAGAGGCCAACATTCACATTCAGAAAATGCAGTGAACCTCATTAAGATACTTCACAAAAAGATTATCCCCAAGACACATAATCATCAGATTTGCCAAGATTGAAATGAAAGAAAAAATGTTAAAGGCAGCTAGAGAGAAAAGGGCCAATCACCTACAAAGGCAAGCCCAACAGATTAACAGTTGACCTCTCAGTAGAAACCTTACAAGACAGAAGAGATTAGGGGCCAATATGCAACATTCTTAAAGTCAAGAAATTTCAACCAAAAATGTTATATGTAGCCAAACTGATCTTCATAAGCAAAGGAGAAATGAGATTCTCTTTAGACAAGCAAATGCTAGGGGAATTTGTTATCAACATACCTGTTTTCCAAAAGCTCCTGAAGGAGGCACAAAATATGGAAAGGAGAGACCATTACCAGCCACTACAAAAACACTCATGAGTACACAGACCATTGACACTATAAAGCAACCACACAAACAAATCTGCATAATAACGAGCTAACATCATGACAACAGTATCAAATTCACAAATATCAATATAAACCTTGAATGGAAACTGGCTAAATGTCCCAATTAAAAGGCACAGAGTGTCAAGCTGGATAAAACACCAAACCCATTGGTGTGCTATCTTCAAGCAACCCATCTCACATGAAATGACACCTATAGACTTGAAATAAAGGGATGGAGAAAAATCTACTGAGCAAATGGAAATCAGAAAAAAAATCAAGGGTTGCTAACCTAATTTGAGACAAAACAAACAAAACCAGCAAAGATCAAAAAAGACCAGGATACTACATAATAGTAAAGAGTTCATTCAATTCAACAGGAAGAAATAACCATCCTAAAAATATATGCATCTAATACAGGAGCACCCAGATTCATAAAGCAAGTTTTTAGAGATTTATGAAGAGACTTAGATTCCCATGTAATAATAGTGGGAGACTTCATCCAATACCACACTGTCAGTACTAGACAGATAATTGAGGCAGAAAATTAACATAGAAATCCCGAACATAAATTCAGCACTGGATCAAATGAACCTGACAGACATATACAGAACTCTCCACCCAAAAACAACAGAATATACAGTTTTCTCATCACCACACAGCACATACTCTAAAATCGATCACATAATTAGACATCAAACAATACTCAGCAAATGCAAAAAAATGGAATTATATCAACCACTCTATCAGACCACAGAACAATAAAATTAGAATTTGGGACTACAAAAATCGCTCAAAACCATACGATTACATGGAAATTAAGTAACCTGCTCCTGAATAACTTTTGGGTAAGTAATTAAATTAAGGGAGAAATCAAGATGTTTTTTAAAACTGATGAGAACAAAGATGCAACATACCAGAATCTCTGGGACACTGCTAAGGAACTGTTAAGAGAAAAATTTATAACACTAAACATGCACATCAGAAATTTAAAAAGATCTCAATTTAATAATGCAACATGAAAACTGAAAGAATTAGAGAAGCAAGAGAAAACAAACCCCAAAGCTAGCCAAAGATAAGAAATAACTAAAATCAAAGCTGAATTGAAGGAGATTGAGACACAAAAAACTATTAAAAAGATTAATCCTCAACAAAATACTGGGAAACCAAATCCAGCAGCACATCAAACGACTTATCCATCACAATCACGTAGTCTTTATCCTTGGGGATACAAGGTTGGTTCAACATGCACACTAAATGTGATTCATCACATAAACAGAAGTAAAGATAAAAAACACATGATTATTGCAATCAATACAGAAAAGGCCTTTGATAAAATTCAACACCTTTTCATGTTCAAAACTTGCAATAAACTAGGTATTCAAGGAACATACCTGGAAATAATAAGAGCCATCTATGGCAAATCCTCAGCCAACGTCATAATGAATGAGCAAAAGCTAGAAGCATTCCCCTTGAAAACTAGCACAAGACAAGGATGCCCTCTGTCATCACTGCTATTTAACATAGAATCATGTCATCTGCAAACAAAAATAATACGACTTCCTGTCTTCTCATTTTGATGCATTTTATTTCTTTCACTTGCTTGATTGTTCTGACTGGGACTTCCAGTACTATGTTAAGGAGCTCTCATGTTAGCACCACATCTTGGCAAGAGGCAAACCAACTTAAGCCATTACAGCAACTCATGGCAGAATAAAACTGCTCCCAGGAAGGAGAAAATGGGTGCTAACACCGCTGCTTGTAACTGGCTAATCAGAGGTCTTGAGTTTGTCCACCTGACAGACTCACTACTAGCATAAACAACATTTGAGAAAGCCAGCACTCTAAGCCTGTCTACAACCAAGGATTTTCTTTTTTTTTCTTTTCCAGTTCTTCTGATTTTATTTCCTATTAAAATATCTTATTTATTTTATTTTATTTTATTTTATTATTATTATACTTTAAGTTTTAGGGTACATGTGCACAATGCGCAGGTTAGTTACATATGTATACATGTGCCATGCTGGTGTGCTGTACCCATTAACTCGTCATTTAGCATTAGGTATATCTCCTAATGCTATCCTTCCCCCCTCCCCCAACCCCACAACAGTCCCCAGAGTGTGATGTTCCCCTTCCTTTGTCCATGTGTTCTCATTGTTCAATTCCCACCTATGAGTGAGAACATGCGGTGTCTGGTTTTTTGTCCTTGTGATAGTTTCCTCAGAATGATGATTTCCGATTTCATCCATGTCCCTACAAAGGACATGAATTCATTTTTTATGGCTGCATAGTATTCCATGGTGTATATGTGCCACATTTTCTTAATCCAGTCTATCATTGTTGGACATTTGGGTTGGTTCCAAGTCTTTGCTATTGTGAATAGTGCCGCAGTAAACATACGTGTGCATGTGTCTTTATAGCAGCATGATTTATAGTCCATTTGGTATATACCCAGTAATGAGATGGCTGGGTCAAACGGTGTCTCTAGTTCTAGATCCCTGAGGAATCGCCACACTGACTTCCACAATGGTTGAACTAGTTTACAGTCCCACCAACAGTGTAAAAGTGTTCCTATTTCTCCACATCCTCTCCAGCACCTGTTGTTTCCTGACTTTTTAATGATCACCATTCTAACTGGTGTGAGATGGTATCTCATTGTGGTTTTGATTTCCATTTCTCTGATGGCCAGTAATGATGAGCATTTTTTCTGTGTCTTTTGGCTACATAAATGTCTTCTTTTGAGAAGTGTCTGTTCATATCCTTTGCCCACTTGTTGATGGGCTTGTTTGTTTTTTTCTTGTAAATTTGTTTGAGTTCATTGTAGATTCTGGATATTAGCCCTTTGTCAGATGAGTAGGTTGTGAAAATTTTCTCCCATTTTGTAGGTTGCCTGTTCACTCTGATGGTAGTTTCTTTTGCTGTGCAGAAGCTCTTTAGTTTAATTAGATCCCATTTGTCAATTTTGTCTTTTGTTGCCATTGCTTTTGGTGTTTTAGACACGAAGTCCTTGCCCATGCCTATGTCCTGAATGGTAATGCCTAGGTTTTCTTCTAGGGTTTTTATGGTTTGAGGTCTAACGTTTAAGTCTTTAATCCATCTTGAATTAATTTTTGTATAAGGTGTAAGGAAGGGATCCAGTTTCAGTTTTCTACATATGGCTAGCCAGTTTTCCCAGCACCATTTATTAAATAGGGAATCCTTTCCCCATTGCTTGTTTTTGTCAGGTTTGTCAAAGATCAGATAGTTGTAGATGTGTGGCATTATTTCTGAGGGCTCTGTTCTGTTCCATTGGTCTATATCTCTGTTTTAGTACCAGTACCATGCTGTTTTGGTTACTGTAGCCTTGTAGTATAGTTTGAAGTCAGGTAGCATGATGCCTCCAGCTTTGTTCTTTTGGCTTAGGATTGACTTGGTGATGCGGACTCTTTTTTGGTTCCATATGAACTTTAAAGTAGTTTTTTCCAATTCTGTGAAGAAAGTCATTGGTAGCTTGATGGGGATGGCATTGAATCTATGAATCTATAAATTACCTTGGGCAGTATGGCCGTTTTCAGGATATTGATTCTTCCTACCCATGAACATGGAATGTTCTTCCATTTGTTTGTATCCTCTTTTATTTCATTGAGCAGTGGCTTGTAGTTCTCCTTGAAGAGGTCCTTCACGTCCCTTGTAAGTTGGATTCCTAGGTATTTTATTCTCTTTGAAGCAATTGTGAATGGGAGTTCACTCATGATTTTGCTCTCTGTTTGTCTGTTATTGATGTATAAGAATGCTTGTGATTTTTGCACATTGATTTTGTATCCTGAGACTTTGCTGAAGTTGCTTATGAGCTTAAGGAGATAATATACATTTTTTTCAGGACCACACCACACCTATTCCAAAATTGACCACAAAGTTGGAAGTAAAGCTCTCCTCAGCAAATGTAAAAGAACAGAAATTACAACAAACTGTCTCTCAGACCACAGTGCAATCAAACTAGAACTCAGGATTAAGAATCTCACTCAAAACCGCTCAACTACATGGAAACTGAACAACCTGCTCCTGAATGACTACTGGGTACATAACGAAATGAAGGCAGAAATAAAGATGTTCTTTGAAACCAGTGAGAACAAAGACACAACATACCAAAATCTCTGGGACACATTCGAAGCAGTGTGTAGAGGGAAATTTATAGCACTAAATGCCCACAAGAGAAAGCAGGAAAGATCCGAAATTGACACCCCAACATCACAATTAAAAGAACTAGAAAAGCTAGAGCAAACACATTCAAAAGCTAGCAGAAGGCAAGAAATAACTAAAATCAGAGCAGAACTGAAGGAAATAGAGACACAAAAAACCCTTCAGAAAATTAATGAATCCAGGAGGTGGTTTTTTGAAAGGATCAACAAAATTGATAGACCACTAGCAAGACTAATAAAGAAAAAAAGAGAGAAGAATCAAATAGACGCAATAAAAAATGATAAAGGGGTATCACCACTGATCCCACAGAAACACAAACTACCGTCAGAGAATACTACAAACACCTCTATGCAAATAAACTAGAAAATCTAGAAGAAATGGATAAATTCCTCAACACATACACTCTCCCAAGACTAAACCAGGAAGAAGTTGAATCTCTGAATAGACCAATAACAGGCTCTGAAATTGTGGCAATAGTCAATAGCTTACCAACCAGAAAGAGTCCAGGACCAGATGGATTCACAGCTGAATTCTACCAGAGGTAAAAGGAGGTACTGGTACCATTCCTTCTGAAACTATTTCAATCAATAGATAAAGAGGGAATCCTCCCTAACTCATTTTATGAGGCCAACATCATCCTGAGACCAAAGCCGGGCAGAGACACAACCAAAAAAGACAATTTTAGACCAATATCCTTGATGAACATTGAGCAAAAATCCTCAATAAAATACTGGCAAACCAAATCCAGCAGCACATCGAAAAGCTTATCCACCATGATCAAGTGGGCTTCATCCCTGGGATGCAAGGCTGGTTCAATATACGCATATCAATAAATGTAATCCAGCATATAAACAGAACCAAAGACAAAAACCATATGATTATCTCAGTAGATGCAGAAAAGGCCTTTGACAAAATTCAACAACCCTTCATGCTAAAATCTCTCAATAAATTAGGTATTGATGGGACGTATCTCAAAATAATAAGAGCTATCTATGACAAACCCACAGCCAATATCATACTGAATGGGCAAAAACTGGAAGCATTCCCTTTGAAAACTGGCACAAGACAGGGATGCCCTCTCTCACCACTCCTATTCAACATAGTGTTGGAAGTTCTGGCCAGGGCAATTAGGCAGGAGAAGGAAATAAAGGGTATTCAATTAGGAAAAGAGGAAGTCAAATTGTCCCTGTCTGCAGATGACATGATTGTATATCTAGAAAACCCCATTGTCTCAGTACAACCAAGGATTTTCACAGAGTCTATGTCACTCCCCTGCCACCTCCATCAAAGCAGGTGCTGGTATCTACTACTGGGACACCCAAACACAGGTCAAAACCATGGACTCTTTGCAGACATTCCCCAACACTATTCTAGACTGGAAGCCCCCACTAGGTGGCTAGACCTAGAACAGCAATAGCAATTACTGCAGACTGGCTTTCAGAAAACCCCATCCCTAGGGGAAGGAGGAGAGCAACATATCAATGGCTTACCCCATGGGACAAAAGAATCTGAACAGCAGGCCTTGAGTCCCAGACCATTCCACTCATGGGAAATTTCTCACAGCGGAGACACATTTGCAATGCTGGGTGTAGTAGGGGAAGTTTGCACCTCAACCCCAACAAGCAGGCATCCTTTGTGATTGGAAAGGGCTTTAAAAAGAGGGGTCCTTGTTTCCCCTGTCACTTCACTGTAGACGCAGCTGGGGCTTCACCCACAGGAACACAGCTTGGATGCAACTACAGACAGCCTTTCTGGTATAATCCAGGATAGCACAGCCCAAAGAAGGAGCACCACCTAGATTCAGGCCTGCATGACAGGCAGATGTTGATGTTGGAATGTCAATGTTTCTACAGATGAAAAGAGGTGCCTGTATGATCTGAATAGCTGAAACACTGGAACAGGAGTGAGGCTCTGTGGTGAATAGCTTTCCTGCTGGCTTGGCAGGGGAGCTGAGGTAGCTTCCGATCTTCACCCTGGTAAAACCTCAGCATGTTTAATTGAGCACTCACCCAGCCACCCTCATCAAGGCTGGGACCTCAGCCCACTTTTGGGTATTACATCTACCCACCTCCTGGTTAGGTTATGACTGGTGCCTACCCAGGAATACCTCCTTTATTGACCTGAAACCGAATCATCAACTCAGTAAGTAAAATACTGGAGAAAAATAAAGTAAATAAATGAAGAGTATACCATAAGAGAACAAGGTAAGCTTCAAGAAACCGCTCCCATTCTAATCACATAGGAGACAGTGAACTTGCCCAAACAGCAAGAATATAACTACTACAACCAGGATCTGGGAAACCCAGCAAACAACGACTCTCTATAAGGAATTCACGTAGAGTCTTCAGCCCCAAAAGCACCAAGAATCAAATTAGCCTAAAATAAACATTAAGGTCCAATTTTTAAGAGGAGAAAAAAAGAAATTAAAAAACACAGTCCAATCAAAAATAAATTCAAGAACAATTTGAAAAAATACTCTACCCAAATGAGAAGGAATAAGAAAAGTAATTTTGGTAATATGGCACCAGCTCCTAGCAATGGATCTAAATCTAGAAAAAAAATTCTCTGAATTGCCAGATAAATTATTCAGAAGGTTATTAAACTACTCAAGCAGATACCAGATAAAGGTGAAAACCAACTTAAAGAAGTTTTAAAAAATCCAGGGTATAGATGAAAACTTTTTCAGAGAAATAGACTTCATAAAGAACAAACAATCAGAACTTTTGGAAATGAAAGAAATGAAAGACACACTTAGGGAAATACAAAATACAATGAAAAGTTTCAACAACAGATTAGCACAAGTAGAAGACAGAATTTCACAGCAGGAATACCAAGCATTTGAATTAACCCAATTAGATCTCAACAAATAAAAATAATAAAAATAAATACACAAAGTCTCCAAGAAATATTGGATTATGTAAAATGGCCAAACCTAAGAATAATTGGCATTCCTGGGGAAGAAGAAAAAACTAGAAGCTTGGAAAAATTACTTGAGGGAATAATTAAGGAAAAATTCCCTGTTCTTGCTAGAGATCTAGACATCCAAATACAAGAACCCCAAAGAACTCCTGGAAAATTCATTGCAAAAAGATCATTAACGAGGCCTGTAGTCATCAGGTTATCCAAAGGCAAGATGAAAGAAAGAATCATGAGAGCTGTGAGACAAAGGCATCAGATAACCTATAAAGAAAAACCTATGACATTAACAGCAGATTTCTCAGCAGAAATCTTACAAGCCAGAAAGGATCAGACAAATAAATTCTGAGAGAATTTGCTACTACCAAACCAGCACTACAAGAAATGCCAAAGAAGAGTTCTAAATCTTGAAACAAAACCTTGAAATAGACCAAAGTAGAACCTACTTAAAGCATAAATCTCACAGGGCCTATAAAACAATAACAGAATGATAAAAAAAGGTATTTAGGCAACAACTAACATGGTGAATAGAACAGTACCTCACATCTCAATCCTAACTTTGAAGGTAAATGGCCTAAATGCTTCACTTAAAAGATAGAGAATGGTAGAATGGATTAAAAACCACCAACCAAGTATACGCTGTCTTCAAGAGATTCACTTAACACATAAGGACTCATATAAACTGAAAGATATTCCACTCAAATGGAAACCAAAAGCAAGCAGGAGTGGTTATTCTTATATGAGACAAAAGAGACTTTAAAGCAACAACAGTAAAAACAGACAAAGAAGACATTATATGATGATAAAAGGATTAGTCCCACAGGAAGATATTACAATCCTAAATACACATGCATCTAACATTGAAGGTCCCATATTTATGAATCAATTACTACTAGACCTAAGAAATGAGATAAATGGCAACACAATAATACTACGGGAATTCAGTACTCCACTGATAGCACTAGACAGATCATCAAGACAGAAAGTCAACAAAGAAACAACAGAGAAATTATATTCTAGAACAAATGAGCTTAACAGATATTTACAGAACATTCTACCCAACAACTGCAGAATATACATTCTTTTAATCAGCCCTGGAAAAATTCTCTGAGATAGGCCATATGATAGGCCATAAAACAAGTCCCAATAAATTTAAGAAAATCAAAAATATATAAAATAATTTCTCAGACCAAAGTGAAGTAAAACTGGAAGTTAACTCCAAAAGGAATACTTAAAACTTTTAAAAATACATGGAAATTAAATAATATCCTATAACAATGACAAAACTGATCCAAACTTCTGGGATATGGCAAAAGTGGTGCTAAGAGGAAAGTTCATAGTATTAAATGCCTACATCAAAGAGTCTGAAAAAGCACAAATAGACAACTTAACATTATACCTCAAGGAACTAGAGAAACAAGAACAAACTGAACCCAAACCCAGCAGATGAAAAGAAATAATAAAGATCAGGGCAGAACTAAATGAAATTGAAACAAAAATATACAAAAGATAAATGAAACAAAAGCTAGTTCTTGGAAAAGATAAGCAAAATTGATAGACCATTAGCAAAACTAACCAAGAAAAGAAAAGAGAATATACAAATTTGCTCAACTAGAAATGAAACAGGAGACATTACAACTGATACCATAAAATACAAAAGATCAGTTGAGGCTACTATGAATACCTTTACATGCACAAACTAAAAAACCTAGAGAAGATGGATGAATTTTTAGAAATATATAACTTTTCTAGATTAAATCAGGAAGAAATAGAAACTCTGAGCAGACCAATAACAAGTAGAGAGATTAAATCAGTAATAAAAAATTGCCAACCAAAAAAGTTCAGGACCAGATGGATTCACAGCTGAATTCTATCAGACATTCAAAGAAGAATTGGTACCAATCCAATGACACTATTCCACAGGATAGAGAAAGAAGGAATCCTCCATAAATAATTCTATGAAGCCAGTATCACCCTAATACCAAAACCAGGAAAGGACATAACAAAAAAGAAAACTACAGACCAATATCACTGATAAACATAGATGCAAAAATCCTCAAGAAAATACTAGCTAACCAAATCCGACAGCATATCAAAAAGATAATACATTATCATCAAGTGGGTTACATACCAGGGATGCAGGAATGGTTTAACATATGCATGTCAATAAATGTGATACATCACATAAACAGAATTTAAACGAAAAATCATATGATCATCTCAATAGACACAGACAAAAACATTTGACAAGATCCAGCATCTCTTTATGATAAAAACCCTTGACAAAACTGAGATAGAAGGAACATACCTCAAAGCAATAAAAGTTATCTATGACAATCCCACAGCCAACATCATATTGAATGGAGAAAAGTCAAAAGCATTCCCCCTGAGAACTGGAACAAGACAAAGATGCCCACTTTCAGCACTTCTATTCAACATAATACTGGAAGTCCCAGCCAGAGTAATAAGACAAGAGAAAGAAATAAAGGACATTCAGATTGGAAAGAGAGGAAGTCACACTGTAGCTGTTCATCAATGACATGATCATCCACCTAGAAAACCCTAAAGACTCATCGAAAAAGCCCCTAGATCTGATAAATGAATTCAGTAAAGTCTCAAGATACAAAAGCAATGTACACAAATCAGTAGCACTGCAATAACCAACAATGACCAAGCTGAGAATTAAATAAAGAACTCAATCCCTTTTACAACAGCTGCAAAAAATTAAAATTCTTTGGCATATACTTAACCAAGGAGGTGAAAGATCTCTACAAGGAAAACCAGAAAACACTGCTGAATGAAATCATAGATGACACAAACAAATGAAAACACATCCCATGTTCATGGATGGGTAGAATTAATATTGTGAAAATGACCATACTGCCCAAAGCAACCTACAGATTTAATGCAATTACCATCAATATAGCATTGTAATTTGCCACAGAATTAGAAAAAACAATCCTATAATATATATGAAACCAAAAAATGGACCGCATAGCCAAAGCAATAATAAGCAAAAAGAACAAAGCTGGATGTATCACACTACCCAATTGTAAGTTATACTACAAGGCTATAGTTAACAAAACAGCATGGTACTGTGTATAAAAATAGGCATGTAAACCAATGGAACACAATAGAGAACCCATAAATATAATGAAATACTTAAAGCCAACTGATCTTCAACAAAGTATAGAAAAACATAAAGTGCGGAAAGTACATCCTATTCAGGAAATATTGTTGGGAAAACTGACAAGCCACTTACAGAGGAATAAAACTGGATCTGCAACTTTCACCTTATTAAAAAATCAGCTCAAGATGGATCAAAGACTTAAATTTATGACCTGAAACCATAAAAATTGTAGACTATAATATCAGAAAGACTCTTCCAGACATTGGCTTAGGCAAAGAATTTATGACTAAGAACCCAAAAGCAAATGCAACAAAATCCAAAATAAATAAGTGGGACCTAATTAAACTAAAAATCTTCTGTATAGCAAAAGAAATAATCAGCAGAGTAAACCGACAACCCACCAAGTGGGAAAAAATCTTCGCAAACTATGCACCTGACAAAGGACTAATATTCAGAATCCACAAGGAATTCAAACAAATCCTCAAGAAAAAAAAAGATTCCATCAAAAAGTGCACAAAGAATATGAATCAACAGTTCTCTAAAGAAGAAATACAAACAGACAACAAACCTGAAAAAATGCTTAATATCACTAATTATCAGGGAAATGCAAATTAAAACCACATTGAGTAACCAACCTATTCCTGTGAGCATGGCCATAATTTAAAAATCAAAAAAATTACAGATGTTGGCATAGATGTGGTGAAAAGAGAACGCTTTTACACTGCTGGTGGGAATGTAAACTGGTGCAACCACTCTGGAAAACAGTATGGAGATTCCTTAAAGAACTAAAAGTAGAGCTACCATTTCATCCAGCAATCTCACTACTGGGTATCTACTCAAAGGAAGGGAAGTTATTATACGAAAAAGACACATGTACCCGCATTTTTGTAGCAGTTGCATGCACAGTTGCAAAGATATGGAACCACTCTAAATGCCCATCAACCAAGGAGTGGATAAAGAAAATGTGTTGTGAATGTGTGTATCCATATACACAAATATACCATGGAATATTATTCAGCCATAAAATGGAACAAAATAATGGCCTTTGCAGCAACTTGGATGCCCATTATTCTAAGTGAAGTAACTCAGGAATGGAAAACCAAATATTGTATGTTTTCACTTATAAGTGGAACCTATGCTATGAAGATGCAAAGGCATAAGAATAATATAATGGACTTTGGGGACTCAGAGGAAGGGGCGGAAGTGGGGTACAGGATAAATGACTACATATTGGGTAGCATATATATTGCTGGGGTGAATCACAACCAAATGGAAGAACATTCCATGCTCATGGATAGGAAGGATCAATATCGTGAAAATGGCCATACTGCCCAAGGTAATTTACAGATTAAATGACATACCCATCAAGCTACCAATGACTTTCTTCACAGAATTGGAAAAAACTACTTTAAAGTTCATATGGAACCAAAAAGGAGCCCGCATTGCCAAGTCAATCCTAAGCCAAAAGAACGAAGCTGGAAGCATCATGCTACCTGATTTCAAACTATATTACAAGGCTACAGTAACCAAAACAGCATGGTACTGTTACCAAAACAGAGATATAGACCAATGGAACAGAATAGAGCCCTCAGAAATAATACCACATATTGACAACCATCTGATCTTTGACAAACCCAACAAAAACAAGAAATGGGGAAAGGATTCCCTATTTAATAAATGATGCTGGGAAAACTGGCTAGCCATATGTGGAAAGCTGAAACTGGATCCCTTCCATACACCTTATAAAAAATTAATTCAAGATGGATTAAAGACTTAAATGTTAGACCTAAAACCATAAAAATCCTAGAAGAAAACCTAGGTAATACCATTCAGGACATAGGCATGGTAAGGACTTCATGTCTAAAACATCAAAAGCAATGGCAAGGAAAGCCAAAATTGACAAATGGGATCTGATTAAACTAAAGAGCTTCTGCACAGCAAAAGAAACTACCATCAGAGTGAACAGGCAACCTACAGAATGGGAAAAAAATTTTGCAATCTACTCATCTGACAAAGGGCTAATATCCAGAATCTACGAAGAACTCAAACACATATACAAGAAAAAAAAAACCCATCACAAAGTGGGCGAAGGATATGAACAGACACTTCTCAAAAGAAGACATTTATGCAGCCAACAGACACATGAAAAAATGCTCATCATCACTGGCCATCAGAGAAATGCAAATCAAAACCACAATGAGATACCATCTCACACCAGTAAGAATGGCAATCATTAAAAAGTCAGGAAACAACAGGTGCTGGAGAGGATGTGGAGAAATAGGAACACTTTTACACTGTTGGTGGGACTGTAAACTAGTTCAACCATTGTGGAAGACAGTGGTGATTCCACAAGGCTCTAGAACTAGAAATACCATTTGACCCAGCCATCCCATTACTGTGTATATACCCAAAGGATTATAAATCATGCTGCTATAAAGCCACATGCACACGTATGTTTATTGCGGCACTATTCACAATAGCAAAGACTTGGAACCAACCCAAATGTCCAACAATGATAGACTGGATTAAGAAAATGTGGCACATACACACCATGGAATACTATGCAGCCATAAAAAATGATGAGTTCATGTCCTTTGTAGGGACATGGATGAAGCTGGAAACCCTCATTCTCAGCAAACTATCGCAAGGACAAACACCCAAACACCGCATGTTCTCACTTATAGGTGGGAATTGAACAATGAGAACACTTGGACACAGGAAGGGGAACATCACACACTGGGGCCTGTTGTGGGGTGGGGGGAGGGGGGAGGGATAGCATTAGGAGATATACCTAATGTAAATGACGAGTTAATGGGTGCAGCACACCAACATGGCACATGTATACATATGTAACAAACCTGCATGTTGTGCACGTGTGCCCTAGAACTTAAAGTATAATAATAAAAAAATCACTACTAAAGAAGTTATCCATGTAACCAGAAACCAAAAACCACCTGTACCCCAATAACTACTGAAATTTTCAAAAAGATTAATGCATCCAGGAATTGTCTTTTTTTGAAAAAGTTAATAAAATGATAGACTTCTAGCTAGAATAATAAAGAAAACAGAGATGATAATGACAAAGAAATTCACCACACAGAAATACTAATAACCATCAGAAAATATTAGGAAAACCTCCATGCATACAAACTACAAAATCTAGAAGAAATGGATAAATTCCTGGACACAAACACCCTCCCAAGTCTGAACAAGGAAGACATTGAATCCCTAAAGAGACTAATAGCAAACTCCAAAATTGAATCAATAATGAACAGCCTACCAACAAAGAAAAGCCTAGGACCAGATGGAGTCACAGCCGAATCATACCAGATGTACAAAGAAGAGCTGGTACTATTCCTACTAAAATTATTCCAAAAAAACTGAGGAGGAGGGACTCCTCCCTAACTCATTCTTTGAGACTAGCATCATCCTGATACCAAAACCTGGCAGAGACACAATACAAAAAAGAGAACTTCAGACTAATATCCTTGATGAATATCCAGGCAAAAATCCTCAACAAAATACTGGTAAACCAAATCCAGCAGCACATCAAAAAGCTTATCCGCTATGATCAAGTAGGCTTTATCCCTGGAATTTGAGGTTGGTTGAACATATTATAAACAGAATTAAGGCAAAGGCCACATAATTATCTCAATTGATCCAGAAAAGGCTTTTCATACAATTCAATACCCCTTCATGTTGAAAACTCTGAATAAACCAGGTATTAAAGGAACATACCTCAAAATAATAAGAGCCATTTATGATGAACCCTCGCCAACATCAAAATGAGTGGGCAAAAGATGGAAGCATTCCCCTTGAAAACCAGAGCAAGTGAAGGATGCCCTCTGCATTGGTCTATTTTCACACTGCTATAAAGAACTTCCATGAGACTGGGTAATTTATAAAGAAAAGAGGCTTAATTGACTCACAATTATTCATGGCTGGGGATGCCTCAGGAAACTTACAATTGTGGAGGAAGGGGAAGCAGTCACCTTCTTCACAAGGTGGCAGGAGAGCAAATTAGAATGAAGGAGGAACTTCCAAACACTTATAAAACCTTTAGATCTCATGAGAACTCACTCACTGTCACAAGAACACTCCCATGATCCAATCACCTCCCTCTCTCAAAACATGGGGATTACAGGTCCCTCTCTCAACACTTGAGGGTTACAATTTGAGATGAGATTTGGGTGGTGACACAGAGCCAAACCATATCACCCTCTATCACCTCTCCTATTCAACACAGTACTGGACGTCCCAGCCAGAGCAATCACGCAAGAGAAAGAAATAAAAGGCATCTAAATAAGAAGAGAGGAAGTCAAATTTTCTTTGTTTGCAGATGACATGCTTGATTCTGTATCCAGAAAAACCCATAGTCTCTGTCCAAAGGCTCCTTGATCTGATAAACAACTTCAGGAAAACCCCAGGATACAAAATCAAGATACAAAAATCACTAGTAGTTCTATACACCAACAACAGTCAAGCCAATAGCCAAATCAGGAACACAATCTCATTTACAATTGCCACAAAAAGAATAAAATATCCAGGAATACGGCTAACCAAGGTGAAAGATCTCTACCAAGAGAACTACAAAACCCTGCTCAAAGAAATCAGAGATGACACCACAAATTGAAAAACATGCTCATGGATAAGAGCACGGATAAGAATCAGTATCATCAAAATGGCCATATTGCCCAAAGGAATTTATAGGTTCAATGCTATTCCTATCAAACTGCCAATGACATCCTTCACAGAACTAGAGAAAACTATTTTAAAATTTATATTGAACCAAAAAGAGCTCAAATAAAATTCAAGGCAATCCTAAGCACAAAGAACAAAGCTGGAGACATTATGCTACCTGACTTCAAACTATACTACAGGGCTACAGCAATGGTAGTGATACAAACCAGGCACATAGACCAATAGAACAGAATAGACAGGCCAGAAATAATGCCGCACACGTACAACCATCTGATTTTCAACAAGGCTGACAAAAACAAGCAATGGGGAAAGGAATCCTTATTCAATAAATGTTGCTGGGATAACTGGCTACCCATATGCAGAAGATTCAAACTGGACCCCTTTCTTGCCACATATACAAAAACCAACCTAAGGTGTATTAAGAAAAATGTGAAACCCAAAATTCTAAAAACCTCGGAAGACAACTAGGCAATACCACTCTGGACATAGGAACAGGAAAAAATTTTATAATGAAGATGCCAAAAGCAATTGCAACAAAAGCAAACATTGACAAATGAGATCTAACTAAACTAACTAAGTTCTGCACAACAAAAGAAACTATCAACAGAGTAAACAGACAACCTACAGAATGGGAGAAAATTTCTGCAAACTATGTGTCTGACAGAGGTTTACTATCTAGCATCTGTAAGGAACTTAAACAAATTTACACACACACACAAAAAAAACCACATACACAAACAAACAACTCCCTTACAAAGTGGGCAAGAAACATAAACAGACACTTTTCAAAAGAAGACATATATGTGGTCAACAAAAATATGAAAAGAAAGCTCAACATCACTGATCATTAGAGAAATGCAAATCCAAACGACAATGAGATACCATCTCACACCAGTCAGAATGGCCAGGCATGTTGGTTCACACCTGTAATCCCAGCACTTTGGGAGGCTGAGGCGGGTGGATCATGAGTTCAGGAGTTAGAGACAGCCTGGCCAACATAGTGAAACCCCGTGATGTGATGGCAGGTGCCTGTAGTCCCAGCTACTCAGGAGGCTGAGGCAGGAGAATCGCTTGAACCCAGGAGGCAGAGGTTTCAGTAAACCGAGACCATGCCATTGCACTCCAACCTGGGTGAAAGAGTGAGACTCCATCTAAAAAAAGAAAAAGAAAAAAAGAAAGAAAAAGTAAGAAAAAAAAAGAGTAAAAAAAAAAAATAACAGATCCTAAAGAGGTTGCAGAGTTAAAGGAATGCTTGTACACTGTTGGAGTGTATATTAGTTCAACCATTGTGGAAATCAGTGAGTTGGTTCCTCAAAGAGCTAAACACGGAACTACCCTTCGACCCAGCAATCTCATTACTGGGTGTATACCCAAAGGAATATAAATTGCTCTATCATAAAGACACATGCATGCTTATGTTCACTGCAGCACTATTCACAATAGCAAAGACATGGAATCAACCTAAATGCCCATCAATAGTAGACCGGATGAGAAAATGTGGTGCATATACACCGTGGAATACTATGCAGCCACAAAAAATAACAATATTATGTCCTTTGCAAGAACATGGGTGGAGCTGGAGTCCATTATCCTTAGCAAACTAACACAGAAACAGAAAACCAAATACCACATGTTCTCACTTATAAGAGGGAGCTAAATGATGAAAACACACAGACACATAGAGGGGAACAACAGACACTGGGACCTACCTGATGGTGGAGGGTGAGAGGAAGAAGAAGATCAGGAAAAATAACTAATGGGTACTAGGCTTAATACCTGCGTGACAAAGCAATCTGTACAACAATCCTTCATGATACAAGTTTACCTATATAACAAATCCGCACATGTACCCATGAACTTAAAATAAAAATGAAAAAAAATAGCAATCAGTTTTTAACTCATGAAAAAATGAAGCAAACATGTTTAAAGTATATATTAAAATATTTATTTTACATATTTTAGTGAAAGAACAATGGTTGTAAGCTTTGCAATCATTGTTTATGTACAAACACTAAAACTTTACAAAATTATGATCTTTCATCAGTACTACCATTCATTGGAGTCTAAGTTTTAATTTTTTAACCTTGAATACCAGTTAGAGGTCATATAACATACATTATGTTTGGAATACATAGTATTATCTTAGGCTAAATGTAATATATTATGTATAAAAATTACAGAAAACAGAGGACAGGAAAAAATATGACTTTAAACCCTGTTCACTTCTTCCAAATAAAGTCATATTTCTTGTATGAATAAAACAATAAAATTATTATTTTAATGAAAGCAATGTAAACATATTTCAGAATTACATAGAAAATATATTGAGACTAAAATAAAATAAATTTGAGACTAAAATAAAATAAAATAAATTTAAAACCATATACTCATTATTTCATTCAATCAAAAAATTTTTGCATGCTAAAAACTATGCTTAGAACTGAGGAGGCCACCTCACACGCATACATCTGTACACACACATATATATTCATATATTTTCATACACACACCTGCAAACAAAAGTGCATGCATGAAAACATTCACACACATATTTGCCCACATGTAGACAGAAATGTGTATAGCCATATGTTGGCATTCATACACATGTGCATGCATATAGACATATATGCACACACTATCTATATATGCACACATATATCTATGTACATACACTCATGCAGACACACATAAGCTCACCTACACAAACATATACAAACAGACATAGTGCACACACAAAATCACAATTTAGATTAAGTCCTGTCAATGGAGCAAACGAAAATCGAAGTAAATATTCTTTTAGCATAGTTCATAATCTTCGGGTGGTGTTCCCTCTGTGCATCCTAATCTCCACTTCTTATGAAGGTACCAGTCATATTGGATTGGGGCCCAACCTAGTCACCTCGGTTTAATTTAATCACCGCTTTAAATATTCTATGTCAGAATACAGACATAGTCTTATGTACTGGTGGTTAGGGTTTTTAACATCTGGATATTGAAATCTGAGCATGGATCACAATTCAGCCCACAACACATATGGTTCCGAGATAATCAAATCAATATTTTAGATAGATATAATCTTAATCAACTGAATACAAATATAAAAAATTTGTAGCCTATATCTTAGAAACATTAATATTGATTGGTTTTTCAAAATTTTTAGTTTTTAGTTTCTTTTGGAATCCTACATAATTTAGCTGATGTAATGTGCAATTAATAATTTATATTAGGCATCTTGAAAGTGAAGATGCAATTTATTTTACATTCACCAAAATCCATTGATGCAAATCAAATATAAAGTTTCTTCTTTTTATTAACTCAAGTTCATAGTTTACATAAGGATTTACTCATCATGTTGTACAGTTTTATGGATTTTGACAAATGCATCTCATGTGTCCACCATTACAGTATCATGTATAATAGTTTCACTCTCCTAAAAATCCTCTGTTTTTCACCTATTCATACCTGCTTCAAACCCTTATAAACACTGATCATCCCCTACCTCAAACCCATGAAAACCACTGATTTTTTTTTTGTCTCTATAGTTTTGCCTACTCCAGAATGTCATATTGTTAAAACTATACACTGTGTAGCTTTTTCAGGCTGCCTTCTTTCATTTAGAAATATGTATTTAAAGGTCCTCCATATCGTGTTGCACTTTGATCATTTCTTTTTATAACTGAATAATGTTTCATTATATAAATATAATGTAATCAATTTATCTGTTAATCTTTTAGGACATTTTGATTGCTTCTGGTTGTTGGCAATTATGAAAAAAACTGCTATAAACATTTGTGCGTAGGTTTTTGTGTGGACATTAAGCTTTTAACTCAATAGAAAAAAAATACCTTAGGAATTTAATTCCTGAATCATATGGTAAGCCTATAAATATCTTTGTAAGAAACTGCCAATCTGTCTTCCAAAGTGGGTGTAATATTTTGCATTTTCATTAGCAACAAATGAGAGTTTCTGTTGCTCCACATACTAGCCACCATTTGGTATTAGTCAGTGCTTTGGATTTTAGCCATTCTAAGAGATGGGTAGTGGTATTTTATTGTTGTTTTAATTTGCAATTTCCTAATGACATATTTTTTCATATGTTTATTTGCCATGTTTATCTTCTTTAGTGAGTTATCAGTCCAGAAATTTTGCGCACTTTTTAATTAGCATTTTGTCTTATTGTTCGGTTTTTTAAAGAGTATACATAATTTTTAAATATTTCCTTTATCAGATATGTTTTGCAACTATTTTTTCCCCAGTTTGTGGCTTATGTTTTCATTCTTTAACAGTGTCTTTTACAGAGCAAAAGTTGTTAATTTTAATATTGTCTTTTAGAAATTTTACTGTTTTGCATTTTACATTTAAATCTATATTACACTTTACATCAATTTTTGTGAAAAGTGTTAAGATTTGTTTCTAAGTTCATTTGTTGCTTGTGGATGTTCAGTTGTTTCAGGCCCACTGGTTGAAAATGACTATCTTTTCTCTGTTGAATTGTCTTTATGCCTTGGTCAATAATCAGTTGACTAAATTTGTTTGGGTTATTTGCGGGCTTGTTATTACCTTCCATTGATCTGTTTGTCATTATTTTCAGAACCATGTTCTTTTGGTTACTGGAGCTTATAGTAAATCATGAAGTTGAGTAGTGTAAGTTCTCTAAATTTGGCCTTTTTCTGGAGTACTGTATTGGCTACCCTGAGCATTTGACTTTCCATCTATTATTTTATCAATATTCACAAAATAATTTGCTTTATGTTTGATTGGGAATTTACTGTATCTATAGATCTATAGATCAAGTTGGTGAGAGATGATCTTAAAAGTATTGAGTCTTCCTATACTTGAACATGGAATGTCTTTCCATTTATTTACATTTTTCTGAATATATTTAATCAGTTTTGTAGTTTTCCTCATAGAGATCTTTTAAATATTTTTATTAGATTTATAACTAAACGTGTCTTTTTATGGTGCTAATGTAAATGGTGTGTGTTTAATTTTATACTACAATTGCTCGCTGATGATATAGAAGGAAGAAATTGACTTTTCTATATTAACCTCATATTCTGCCAACTTTTAAAATTACTTATTAATTCTAGCATTCTTTTTTGTTCATTATTTGGCTAATTATTTGACATAGATATTGATTCATATGTGAACAAAAACAACTTTATTTTTTCTTTCCCAACACATGTATTCTCTTTTTCTCTTTTTCTTATTGCATTAGCTGGGACTTCTAGTACCTTGTTAAATGGGAGTGGTGAGAGGGGATATTCTTGCCTTGTTCCTGATCATCTAGTTTCTTATCACTAAGTATGAAGTTAGTTGTAGATTTTTGTAAATATTCTTTATCAAGTTGAGAAAATTCCCTTTTATTCCTAGTTCACTGTGAGTTTTATCATGTATGAGTTTTGAATTTTGTCAAATACCTTTTCTGTATCAATTGACATTATTACATAATTTTTCTTTTTTATTCTATTGATGTGATGAATTACATTAACCAGTTTTCTAATGTTGAACCAGCTTTCCAAACCTAAAGTAAATCTGATGTGCCTGCAGTGTATATTTTTTATACATTGTTGGATTACATTTTCTCATATTCATTGAGGATTTTTGAATTATGTTCAGAAGATGAATTAGTTGTAATAATTTATTTCTTGTGATGTCTTCATTTGCTTTTGGCCTTTGGGTAGTGCTGGCCTTGTAGAATGAGTTATAAAGTTTCTCCTCTGCTTCTGTTTTCAGGAAGAGATTGTAGAGAATTGGTGTTATTTGTTCCTCAACTGCATGGTCAAATTCACCAGTTAAACCAGCTTTTCCTATTACTTTCAGTATGGGAAGATTATTAATTTTTGATTCAATTTAATAGATGTCAACCTATTCAAATTATTAATTTATCCCTGGAGGTTTCCTAGATCATGTTTTTCCAGGAGTTCATTCATTTCACCCAAGTTATCGAATTTATGGGCACAAAGTTTTTCACAGTCTTCCCTTATTAACCTTTAATGTGTATAGAATCAGCAGTGACGGCCCCTGTTTCAATTATCATATTAGCAATTGGTTTTCTTGGGTGTCTCTATTGTTCCCTGTATTCAGTTTATTAATTTTGGCTTTAACTTTGGTAATCTTTTTTTTGCTTCCTTAAGGATCATGTTTTTCTTATTCTAGTTCTTTAAGGTAGAAACTTAAATCATTGATTTTTATGTCTTTTTAAAAATATATACATTTAATGTTATAAATTCCCCTGTAAGTACTACCCTCACGGCATCTCACACATTTTTATACTTTTATTTCATTTTGTTAAAATATTTTAAAATTTCTTTTGAGTGTTCTCCTGTGATTTATGTGTTATTTAAATCTGTGTTGTTTCACATCTAAATTTGTAATTTTCTAGCTAACTTTCTGTTAATGATTTCTAGTTTAATTTCATTGTGGTCTGAGAGAAGACTTTATAAGATTCATATTATCTTAAAATTCGAAAGCTGATTTTATGGCCCAGAATTTGGCCTGTCTTGGTGAATATGCCATGTGAGTTTAAGAAGAATATGTTTCCTGCTTTGTTTGATGAAGTATTCTATAAAGTTAATTAAATCAATATAATTGATGTCTTAGCTGTTTTCTGTTCCTTATGTAACAGAATACTTAAAACTGGGTAATATACAAAGACAAGAAATTTATTTCTTCCAGTTATGGAGGATAAGAAGTCCAAGATCAAGGATCTACATCTGGTTAGGACCTTCTTGCTGGTTTGGACTTTGCAGGGCACCAAGGTTAGGTCTTTCTTCCTGTTCTTATATAACCACCAGTCCCAATCTCTTCCATGATAACCAATGAATCCATTAATCACTGAATGGATTAATCCATTCATGAGAGTGGAGCCCTCATGACTCAGTGACTTCTCAAATCTCTACCTCTTAATACTGCCACATTGGTAGTTGTTTCAACATAAATTTTGGAGGGTTATTGATGATACTTTTTAATTCAACTATGCTCTTAATAATCTTCTGCCTATGGAATATATGAATTATTAATAGGAGTATGCCGAAGTATCCAACTATAATAGTAAATTTGTCTGTTTCTCCTTGCAATTCTAATCATTTTTCTTTATGTATTTTGATGCTCTGTTCATATGCAAATATACATTAGGAATTGTTATGACTTCTTATAGAATTAGCCCTTATATCATTAGGTAATTATTTTTTTTGTCTCTGAAAATATTGCTTTTTATGAAATTTTAAATTCTAAAGTTAATATAGCTTCTTCAGTATTCTTTTGATTAGTGTTAGCATTGTATATGCTTCTCTACACTTTTAATTTATCTATGTCTTGATATTTCATGTGGTCTCTTATAGACAACAAATAGCTGGAGCTTGCTTTTTTGAATGTACTCTCTCAGTCCCTGGTTTTTATTTTGTGTGTTTGAATCATTCACATTCACAGTTATTATTGATATAGTTGGATTAAAATCTACCATACTTGTAACTGTTTGGTTTGTTGCACTTGCGCTTTGTTTCTTTTTAAAAAATTTCCTCTAATTGTTGCTTCCTTTGGTTTCAATTGGTTATTTTATATTATTCCATTTTCTCTCCTCTTTTAGCATACTTAAATTTTAAAAAGGTTTTCAGTAGCTGCATTTGAGTTTACAATGTACATTTGAAATTAATCTAAGTCCATTTTCAAATACAACTCGATTGTTTCCTGTATATTTTGTGTAGCTTAAACCAGAGTATTCCCAATTCAACCCACCCATCTCTCATTGTTGTCATTCATGTTACTTGTCCAGAAGCTATATTTGCCCAATACATTGTTCCACTTTTATCTTGAGAAAAACAGTTATGTTAGATCAATTAAAAATAAGAAAAAAAATTTATGTTGCCTTCATTTATTCCATCTCTAGTATTTTTCCTTTCATTTTATGGATCTGATATTATTTTTTTCTTTCTGAAAAACTACTTTCAGAATTTCTTTCAAGGCAAGTCTATTAGCAACATATTCTCTAGTTTTTGTGTGTCTAAGAAAGTATTTCTCTTTCACTTTTAGTCACTGAGTACGGAATTATCAGTTGGTGTTTGTTTTTTTCCTTTTAACGTTTTAAATATGTCATTACACTCACGTCTTGCTTACATTGTTTTGGCAGAGCAGTCCAGTGATAATTTTATCCTGTTTCTTCTACAGGTAAGTATTTTATTTTTCTCTGGCTTCTCTTTGTATATTCTCTTCGTTTTTTTTTTTATTTTTTTTGGGGGGTGTAATTTTATTTTATTTTACTTGGTTTTGTTTTTGGTATTTATCCTGCTTTCTGTTTTCTAAGCCTCCTGGACATATGGTTTGATATCTGTTACCAATTTTGGAAAATTCTTAGATATTATAACCTCCAACATTTTCTGTTCTTTTCTCTCTTTGTTGTCTTCCTTGTATTTCCAATTTTTATAATTGTCCTACAGCTTTTGGATATTGGATTATTTTCTCATTTTTCTATTTGCATTTTTGTTTAGGATGTTTCCATTGACATATCTACAAGCTCACTTATACTTTCTCATATCCAGCCTACTACTGAGTCCACCAAAGAGTCTTTATTACTGTTACAGTGTTACTGATTTCTGGTATTTCCTTTAGATTCTTGTTTAGAGTTTTCATCTCCTTGATTGGCATGATTATCCTATTATTGTATGTTCACTTTTTCCACCAGAGGGCTGCTGTAGGTTGAATTGTGTCCTCGAAGAGAAATGGTGCAATCCTAACCCGCAGTACCTATACCTATGAACTTACTTGGAAATACAGCCTTAGCAGATGTTACTTGTTAAGATGAGATTATACTTGAGTAGGTGGGCCCCCAATCCAATATGATAAGTGTCCTTATAAAAGCCAGACACAGAAACAAGCACACAGGGAGAACACCATGCAAAGATTGGAGTTATGCTACCACAAGCCAAAAAATGAACAGAAGCTAAAAGAGGCCTGGAAAAGATCCTTCCTGAGTGCCTTTAGAGGGAGGATGGCACTGATGACAACTTGATCTTAGATTTCTAGTCTCCAGAACTGAGACAATACCTTTCTATAGGCTAAGCCTCTATGTTTGTGCCACTTTGCTATGGCAGTCCTAGCAAACTAATCAAGTATCTTAGATGGTTTAGCTTTTTATTCTTTTTTCCTCTCTATGTTCCTCAGACTAAATTTCCATATATTTTCATATTGTATGTTTATACTATTGTTAATGATTTTAGGTTAATTTCAATGTATTCAGAGAACATACTCTAAATAACTCTTTCTATATAAATTTTGTTGAAATTTGTTTTCTGCCCCCAAATATTCAATTTTGATAAATATTCTATTTATATTTATAAATAATATATATCTACAGTGGTTAGAGTGTTTTATATATGTCAATAATGTCAAATTTTTAATTATATTGGTATTACTCTATAAATATATCATTTCAAACTTTTGTCTGCATGTTTTATAACTTTCTCAGCGATGTGTGTTAATGTTTTCTTTTGTGATTATGGATTTGCCTACTTTTCATTTTGCTTCTGAAATGTTTTTCTTTTTATTTTCTCATTTTTGTATTACTCACATACAAATTGTTCATGTTACTACTTCAGTTATATTTTTAAAGTAATTATGTTTCTTTTAAGGTCATTTTATGCTTCTTTTCTTTAAAAGCTACTTACACAAATATGAATACAGCTTGCTTTTAGTTAGTGTTTGCATTGCATATCTTTTTCTATTCATTTACTTTTACTACACCTTTTAATTAATCTATTGTTTTCTGTCAATTTTTACTAATTTTGTCTTTTAATTAGAAGTTTTAGTTCACTTAAAGCTAACATAATCACTGACGTATTTGCTTTGAAATTTACCATTTTAAAATGCTTTTCATTTTAGACAGGAGCCCTTCCCAGCTACATAAGCCCATCTTCATTATTCATCACGTAGCTCCTTCTGTCTTCAAACTGACAATGGTATATCAGCCCTTTTCATTCTTCAGATCGCTCTGACTTCATCTTCTGCCACAGCTCTTCTGCCTCCAGTTAAAGAAAGTTTTCTGCTGTTAAGGCCTTGCAACGTTAGTTTAAGACAATGAAGATAGCCCAGGAGAATCTATTTTATGGTAACTGATTGATTAATTACAGCCGCAAAGTCTCTTTATCATGTAATATAACACATTTGTAGGTTCTGGGGACATCTTTGTGGGGCCATTCATCCTACTCCTACAACAATACTGAAAAGAGTGGACAGTGGAAGCCATAAAATTGCATAGCTCAGATCTCCTGTAGTAGGAAGCATTATTAACTGATAGTCTCAACAACTGTCCTTCTGAATATACCACAAATTTACATTATATCAAGGCTTTCTGCATGCTCCTACGATATGAGGAATGTGAGAATCTTTTAATGAGGAAATTTGTTTGAGAACGTGTTGGCTTAGCCATAACTTTTTGAGAAGCATGCAGAAATTTGAGTCTACTCAACCCTCATTTCTTTATCTTGTGATTCATAAACCTGAATTGTGTGTAAAGAGTATCACTGTCTTTTCTAAAGGTCTCCATTTTATCCTTCAGGGGTGTTTAGCCCTAATAAATCTCTGACATGTGTAGTTTCATCTTGGTATTTGTTTCCCAAGTAAATGAACACTCCACTTGTGATTTAGCCTTAGATCTGCAATTAAAATATTAAATGTTAACCATCTCTCTATTTACTGAAGTTTTTCCAGTCACCACTTAGTTTGAGGATGCACACATTTTAATAGATCCCTCAAGATGGACTCTTGTGTACAAAATTCCCTGAGCTCATGTATGATTAAAGCTGTTTATAACATTAATAAGTGAAGGATATCTTGAATGTCTTGAGCAGACAGAAAAGCTTTGTTTCCTACTTTTTCTCTGTGAGATATTTTAAATTTTCTGCTTCACTGATTTCTTACTTTGAATGTGGTTTAGCAATGTCTAATAAGTTTTATGCCACTCTAGCTCTGTATGCCATTCTAATTCATGTGAAGTTTTGCCATTCTAATTCATGTGAAGTTTTTTATCTTTTTTTTTTTTTTTGCCTGGGGACCATGAGGATTTTTTCTCCATTATCATTAAAGTCTTTCTTCTTTCTTTCCTTCCTTCCTTCCCTTTCTTCCTGTCTCTCTCTCTCTCTCTCCCTCCTTCTCTCTTTCTTTTTTTTCTGTGGCAAGGTGGTAGGTGAGAGGCAGTGCATACTTGAATTTGTTTATTTTCTTTCATAAGGGAGATCTTAAATTTCACTCTTCTTTCCTTATTTTTGTTTCTCCTTCATTATGAAGTTTCCCAGAGGCCATCTCTCCCTTACTTTTAACCTTCTTTCCTCCAAAATGCTACCTTTCCAAGATTGGCTCCTCGTCTTACATGAACTTTTAAATATCTTTCTCATATACAGTACTTTAATTTAACAGGAAAGGTGAATTTCCTCTTTCCGATGGTGGCTTTAGACTAATTTTAGACCTGCCATCAGCCGTTTTTTTTTATTTTCACACAGATATTCCCAGACTATTCTTGCTCTCCATGTTGACTTGCAGTGAAATACAAGAGATAACTCACTAAATTGGGTGTTTAATTTATATTCTTACTTTCAGTTAATCTTTTTTTGTCTTTGTCTTCTACGTATAATGAGAGCACAAGTATTATTTTTTCTTCTTTTTATTTATTTATATGTCTATTTAAAGTATATTGGGATTTTTAGATATACCAGTTGTGGATATCTTGATGAACATTTATAGAAGAGTATTTCACAAACACTTTCCCCCAGTCACTCTTACCTCTACCAGCTACATAGTTTCCCTCTGTTTTATTCTTTCTTCATTTTTCTGTCTTTTCCCATAATTCTTCTTCAAATATTTTATCTTCTAAATATACCACACTCATTTCCCTATATTTCTTTTTTTTTTTGACCTAAGCATGAAATGTACTTTATTTTTTATTTTATTTTTTTTTAATTATACTTTAAGTTTTAGGGTACATGTGCACATTGTGCAGGTTAGTTACATATGTATACATGTGCCATGCTGGTGCGGTGCACCCACTAACTCGTCATCTAGCATTAGGTATATCTCCCAACGCTATCCCTCCCCCCTCCCCCCACCTCACAACAGTCCCCAGAGTGTGATAATCCCCTTCCAGTGTCCATGTGATCTCATTGTTCAATTCCCACCTATGAGTGAGAATATGCGGTGTTTGGTTTTTTGTTATTGCGACAGTTTACTGAGAATGATGATTTCCAATTTCATCCACGTCCCTACAAAGGACATGAACTCATCATTTTTTATGGCTGCACAGTATTCCATGGTGTATATATGCCACATTTTCTTAATCCAGTCTATCATTGTTGGACATTTGGGTTGGTTCCAAGTCTTTGCTATTGTGAATAATGCCGCAATAAACATATGTGTGCATGTGTCTTTATAGCAGCATGATTTATAGTCCTTTGGGTATATACCCAGTAATGGGATGGCTGGGTCAAATGGTATTTCCAGTTCTAGATCCCTGAGGAATCGCCACACTGACTTCCACATTGGTTGAACTAGTTTACAGTCCCACCAACAGTGTAAAAGTGTTCCTATTTCTCCACATCCTCTCCAGAACCTGTTGTTTCTTGACTTTTTAATGATTGCCATTCTAACTGGTGTGAGATGGCATCTCATTGTGATTTTGATTTGCATTTCTCTGATGGCCAGTGATGATGAGCACTTTTTCATGTGTTTTTTGGCTGCACAAATGTCTTCTTTTGAGAAGTGTCTGTTCATGTCCTTCGCCCACTTTTTGATGGGGTTGTTTGTTTTTTTCTTGTAAATTTGTTTGAGTTCATTGTAGATTCTGGATATTAGCCCTTTGTCAGATGAGTAGGTTGCGAAACTTTTCTCCCATTTTGTAGGTTGCCTGTTCACTCTGATGGTAGTTTCTTTTGCTGTGCAGAAGCTCTTTAGTTGAATTAGATCCCATTTGTCAATTTTGGCTTTTGTTGCCATTGCTTTTGGTGTTTTAGACACAAAGTCCTTGCCCATGCCTATGTCCTGAATGGTAATGCCTAGGTTTTCTTCTAGGGTTTTTATGGTTTTAGGTCTAACGTTTAAGTCTTTAATCCATCTTGAATTAATTTTTGTATAAGGTTTAAGGAAGGGATCCAGTTTCAGCTTTCTACATATGGCTAGCCAGTTTTCCCAGCACCATTTATTAAATAGGGAATCCTTTCCCCATTGCTTCTTTTTGTCAGGTTTGTCAAAGATCAGATAGTTGTAGATATGTGGCGTTATTTCTTAGGGCTCTGTTCCGTTCCATTCATCTATATCTCTGTTTTGGTACCAGTACCATGCTGTTTTGGTTACTGTAGCATTGTAGTATAGTTTGAAGTCAGGTAGTGTGATTCCTCCAGCTTTGTTCTTTTGGCTTAGGATTGACTTGGTGATGCGGACTCTTTTTTGGTTCCACATGAACTTTAAAGTAGTTTTTTCCAATTCTGTGAAGAAAGTCATTGGTAGCTTGATGGGGATGGCATTGAATCTGTAAATTACCTTGGGCAGTATGGCCATTTTCACGATATTGATTCTTCCTACCCATGAGCATGGAATGTTCTTCCATTTGTTTGTATCCTCTTTTATTTCCTTGAGCAGTAGTTTGTAGTTCTCCTTGAAGAGGTCCTTCACATCCCTTGTAAGTTGGATTCCTAGGTATTTTATTCTCTTTGAAGCAATTGTGAATGGGAGTTCACTCATGATTTGGCTCTCTGTTTGTCTGTTGTTGGTGTATAAGAATGCTTGTGATTTTTGTACATTGATTTTGTATCCTGAGACTTTGCTGAAGTTGCTTATCAGCCTAAGGAGATTTTGGGCTGAGACAATGGGGTTTTCTAGATATACAATGATGTTGTCTGCAAACAGGGACAATTTGACTTCCTCTTTTCCTAATTGAATACCCTTTATGTCCTTCTCCTGCCTGATTGCCCTGGCCAGAACTTCCAACACTATGTTGAATAGGAGTGGTGAGAGAGGGCATCCCCGTCTTGTGCCAGTTGTCAAAGGGAATGCTTCCAGTTTTTGCCCATTCAGTATGATATTGGCTGTGGGTTTGTCATAGATAGCTCTTATTATTTTGAAATACATCCCATCAATACCTAATTTATTGAGAGTTTTTAGCATGAACGGTTGTTGAATTTTGTCAAAGGCTTTTTCTGCATCTATTGAGATAATCATGTGGTTTTTGTCTTTGGCTCTGTTTATATGCTGGATTACATTTATTGATTTGCGTATATTGAACTAGCCTTGCATCCCAGGGATGAAGCCCACTTGATCATGGTGGATAAGCGTTTTGATGTCCTCCTGGATTCGGTTTGCCAGTATTTTATTGAGGATTTTTGCATCAATGTTCATCAAGGATATTGGTCTAAAATTCTCTTTTTTTGTTGTGTCTCTGCCTGGCTTTGGTATCAGAATGATGCTGGCCTCATAAAATGAGTTAGGGAGGACTCCCTCTTTGTCTATTGATTGGAATAGTTTCAGAAGTAATGGTACCAGTTCCTCCCTGTACCTCTGGTTGAATTTGGCTGTGAATCCATCTGGTCCTGGACTCTTCTTGGTTGGTAAGCTATTGATTATTGCCACAATTTCAGATCTCGTTATTGGTCTATTCAGAGATTCAACTTCTTCCTGGTTTAGTCTTGGGAGAGTGTATGTGTTGAGGAATTTATCCATTTCTTCCAGATTTTCTAGTTTATTTGCGTAGAGGTGTTTGTAGTATTGTCTGACGGTAGTTTGTATTTCTGTGGGATCGGTGGTAATATCCCCTTTATCATTTTTTACTGCGTCTATTTGATTCTTCTCTCTTTTTTTCTTTATTAGTCTTGCTAGTGGTCTATCAATTTTGTTGATCCTTTCAAAAAACCAGCTCCTGGATTCATTAATTTTTTGAAGGGTTTTTTGTGTCCTATTTCCTTCAGTTCTTCTCTGATTTTAGTTATTTCTTGCCTTCTGCTAGCTTTTGAATGTGTTTCCTCTTGCTTTTCCAGTTCTTTTAATTATGATGTTAGGGTGTCAGTTTTGGATCTTTCCTGCTTTCTCTTGTGGGCATTTAGTGCTATAAATTTCCCTCTACACACTGCTTTGAATGCGTCCCAGAGATTCTGGTATGTTGTGTCTTTGTTGTCATTGGTTTCAAAGAACATCTTTATTTCTGCCTTCATTTCATTATGTACCCAGTAGTCATTCAGGAGCAGGTTGTTCAGTTTCTATGTAGTTGAGCCGTTTTGAGTGAGATTCTTAATCCTGAGTTCTAGTTTGATTGCACTGTGGTCTGAGAGATAGTTTGTTATAACTTCTGTTCTTTTACATTTGCTGAGGGGAGCTTTACTTCCCAGTATGTGGTCAATTTTGGAATAAGTGTGGTGTGGTGCTGAATAAAATGTATATTCTGTTGATTTGGGGTGGAGAGTTCTGTAGATGTCTATTAGGTCCGCTTGGTGCAGAGCTGAGTTCAATTCCTGGGTATCCTTGTTGACTTTCTGTCTCATTGATCTGTCTAATGTTGACAGTGGGGTGTTAAAGTCTCCCATTATTAATGTGTGGGAGTCTAAGTCGCTTTGTAGGTCACTCAGGACTTGCTTTATGAATCTTGGTGCTCCTGTATTGGGTGCATATATATTTAGGATAGTTAGCTCTTCTTGCTGAATTGATCCCTTTACCATTATGTAATGGCCTTCTTTGTCTCTTTTGATCTTTGTTGGTTTAAAGTCTGTTTTATCAGAGACAAGGATTGCAACCCCTGCCTTTTTTTGTTTTCCATTTGCTTGGTCGATCTTCCTCCATCCTTTTATTTTGAGCCTATGTGTGTCTCTGCATGTGAGATGGGTTTCCTGAATACAGCACACTGATGGGTCTTGACTCTTTATCCAATTGGCCAGTCTGTGTCTTTTAATTGGAGCATTTAGTCCATTTACATTCAAAGTTAATATTGTTATGTGTGAATCTGATCCTGTCATTATGATGTTAGCTGGTTGTTTTGCTCGTTAGTTGATGCAGTTTCTTCCTAGTCTCAATGATCTTTACATTTTGGCATGATTTTGCAGCAGCTGGTACCGGTTCTTCCTTTCCATGTTTAGTGCTTCCTTCAGGAGCTCTTGTAAGGCAGGCCTGGTGGTGACAAAATCTCTCAGCATTTGCTTCTCTGTAAAGTATTTTTTTTCTCCTTCACTTATGAAGCTTAGTTTGGCTGGATATGAAATTCTGGGTTGAAAATTCTTTTCTTTAAGAATGTTGAATATTGGCCCCCACTCTCTTCTGGCTTGTAGAGTTTCTGCCAAGAGATCCGCTGTTAGTCTGATGGGCTTCCCTTTGAGGGTAACCCGACCTTTCTCTCTGGCTGCCCTTAACATTTTTTCCTTCCTTTCAACTTTGGTGAATCTGACAATTATGTGTCTTGGAGTTGCTCTTCTCGAGGAGTATCTTTGTGGCGTTCTCTGTATTTCCTGAATCTGAACGTTGGCCTGCCTTGCTAGATTGGGGAAGTTCTCCTGGATAATATCCTGCAGAGTGTTTTCCAACTTGGTTCCATTCTCCCCATCACTTTCAGGTACACCAATCAGACGTAGATTTGGTCTTTTCACATAGTCGCATATTTCTTGGAGGCTTTGCTCATTTCTTTTTATTCTTTTTTCTCTAAACTTCCCTTCTCACTTCATTTCATTCATTTCATCTTCCATCGCTGATACCCTTTCTTCCAGTTGATCGCATCGGCTCCTGAGGCTTCTGCATTCTTCACGTAGTTCTCGAGCCTTGGTTTTCAGCTCCATCAGCTCCTTTAAGCACTTCTCTGTATTGGTTATTCTAGTTATACATTCTTCTGAATTTTTTTCAAAGTTTTCAACTTCTTTGCCTTTGGTTTGAATGTCCTCCCATAGCTCAGAGTAATTTGATCGTCTGAAGCCTTCTTCTCTCAGCTCGTCAAAGTCATTCTCCATCCAGCTTTGTTCCATTGCTGGTGAGGAACTGCATTCCTTTGGAGGAGGAGAGGCGCTCTGCTTTTTAGAGTTTCCAGTTTTTCTGTTCTGTTTTTTCCCCATCTTTGTGGTTTCATCTACTTTCGGTCTTTGATGATGGTGATGTACAGATGGGTTTTTGGTGTGGATGTCCTTTCTGTTTGTTAGTTTTCCTTCTAACAGACAGGACCCTCAGCTGCAGGTCTGTTGGAGTACCCTGCCATGTGAGGTGTCAGTGTGCCCCTCCTGGGGGGTGCCTCCCAGTTAGGCTGCTCGGGGGTCGGGCATTTGAGGAGGCAGTCTGCCCATCCTCACATCTCCAGCTGCGTGCTGGGAGAACCACTGCTCTCTTCAAAGCTGTCAGACAGGGACATTTAAGTCTGCAGAGGTTACTGCTGTCTTTTTGTTTGTCTGTGCCCTGCCCCCAGAGGTGGAGCCTACAGAGGCAGGCAGGCCTCCTTGAGCTGTAGTGGGCTCCACCCAGTTCGAGCTTCCTGGCTGCTTTGTTTACCTAATCAAGCCTGGGCAATGGCGGGCGCCCCTCCCCCAGCCTCGCTGCTGCCTTGCAGTTTGATCTCAGACTGCTGTGCTAGCAATCAGCGAGACTCCGTGGGCGTAGGACCCTCCAAGCCAGGTGCGGGATATAATCTCGTGGTGCGCCGTGTTTTAAGCCAGTCGGAAAAGCGCAGTATTCGGGTGGGAGTGACCCGATTTTCCAGGTGCCGTCCGTCACCCCTTTCTTTGACTCAGAAAGGGAACTCCCTGACCCCTTGCGCTTCCCAAGTGAGGCAATGCCTCGCCCTGCTTCAGCTCACGCACGGTGCGCGCACCCACTGACCTGCGCCCACTGTCTGGCACTCCCTAGTGAGATGCACCTGGTACCTCAGATGGAAATGCAGAAATCACCCGTCTTCTGCATCGCTCACACTGGGAGCTGTAGACCGGAGCTGTTCCTATTCGGCCATCTTGGCTCCTCCCCCCATTTCCCTATATTTCATACCTTCTTACACAGAAGGTAATAATTCCCAGATTTGTTGTTTATATGCTCTTAAACTTAATAAAGACCATATTTATGTATAGGAAGGGCCATTACACCAAAGTTAACATCATGCTAGGGCAAAATTATGTATTTTCCCATTAGTGTCATCTATCTTGGAGAGGGCATGGAAAATGATTTTTATAATATTTTTACTATTAAAAAATTAATATAAAATATCTGAAATGGAGTTGACAAATGGAGATTATTTGTTCCAATTCCTATTTATTTATGAAAAAATTGAGGCTCAAAACTACATCATTTTACTAACAAAATATTTGCACTATTGTTAACATGTATTACATTCACTTGTAGTATTATCCTCAATTTACATATATGAATATTGATTCAACTGACTTAAGTAATTTATCTAAAGTTACATCACTGGCCATTGGTGAATGAGAGACTTGAACCTACATAATCTGTCTCTGAATTCTGTGGTCTAAACAATATGTAAAATTCTTATCTTTAAATTTATATTCAAGTGATCTTTCTCTGGCTCTCTTATATCTCATCAGTAAAGTAGAAAAACAAAATAAAAGTAAACCAACTTTTTGAATGGAATGTTGGTTACATTTTTTACCTTCTAACTAGGAACCATTTTTAAAAATAAAACTCTGGTGAGTTGCATCCAGCCCAGGAATATATAAATGACAATTGCTGAAAGAGATCTTTAGGCTTTTTATGTTACCTGGTGACTGGTAGTTCTCCCATCTAAAAAAATCATAATTTATTTTTTATTAATACAGGATTGGTTTGGTTTGGTTCACAGATCTTGGCCACTATGTCCTCTCTCGGTTACACTGCATACTCTCAGGCTGTAGCAATGGAGAGAATCAGAATTTACTCTCTTAGATGGGAAGAACCACTTTCTTATTAGGGTGCTAGATGAGAATGACTTAAGAATTGCTCCTGGCATTTTCATGTTTTCATGGAAGCTGTCTCTCCATTTCTTTATCCCAAATAGTAACAGTAACGGAGAAACTCGTTCCATCATTTCACATCTAGTAGTACATGAGGGTCACTTGAATCAATTGCCAGTTAATATTATACCCATTCACTATAAAATGTTCAAGGGGAAGAAACTATATTAATTAAAGAAAGCAGGATAACAAGGAAGAACGTATGTTTTATATTTTATGACTGAGAAAATTTTAATATTTATACATTAAAATGACAATTATATAAGTAGTTCTTTAAATCACGAAATTATTGATACTCAATATTTTGCAAAGGAATTTTGTATTCTTAAAAGTGTCTTCTTTGTTTAGAAGCTTAACATTAAAGAAGATGAATTACAAATCTTCTAAGCTCAAACATTTTTAGCGTAAATTATCTCTTTTATTTTCCTTGATGAATTTAGAATCCCTACCAATAGCTGTAACTATTTTTCTATTTTAAAATTAAACATTAAATAATCACCAGTAACATTTTTGAAGGCTTTAAAAATAGTGTCAAAATAGTTAGGTCATATAATTTCAGTCAGAAGCAAGGATGTGAACATTTTACTTATAATCTTATATTGACTTTCCATGAAATGTTTTTAAAATCTTGCCAAGAACTTAGAGACCACCATTTAACCATTCATAGACAGCCTAGAAGTAGAGTAACACCACTGTAATAAACAAAATTTTATTTTTTTGTTCTCATGACACCCTTCTCCTTGAAAAACATACAATATTTTTAGTAATTTTTTTCACCGAAGAAGTGGCTTAAGTACTTGCTTGATTTCAGTTGAAGTAAAATATCTAATTTCTGAAGTTATTTCTTTTGGTGTTTTTAATGTCTTTGAATTCAAATGAACAAGATTTAAAAATCTTATTATGGCTCAAAATAGATGGCAAAACATATGAGCAAAATGAAAGTATGAAGGATTTTACATCCTGAGGCCAGTGGCTTATCTATTGGAACACGTTGGGTCCCTGGTGTGGCACAAAAACACTCAATTTCACTCTTGCTTCAAGAAGTACCATGTATAAATGTTCCATGTAACAATTTGACCATTTACAGTTGAGGGGCCACTTTAAACTGGAGTAATACACTCAAGAGAGTTATGGTGACCACGAAAAAAAAACATTATAGGTTTATGCAGTAGTTTCAGGTACCAGAGGGAACAACTTCTTCGCAGAGAATGCCTTAAAGTGAAGTAGCATGTTCCACAAAGAACAAAACGTCTCCTTAGAATGAACAAGTAAGTTAGTTTGCTAAAAGGTACAGTCAATTTCCTCCAAAAATATTGTGGCTAACTGATCTTATTTCACTTTTTCTTACTGTAAATCATCTCTCCTTTGACATGCAGTGACCTTGTTTGAGGAATTTCAGTAATTTAAAATGAAACATTTTATTAATTAGGCTAAGTCATATTCTGTTTTAAAAAGATATGATTACACAACAAATAAAATACATAGTCTTACTGAAAATTATATTATAGGCTAGTCCAGCAATTCAGGAGCATTTCCGTCTTTCTAAGTTTTTGTGATAGTTGAATCAGACCAAAGGAGATAACAGAAGAACTTGAGAAACTCTAGCCCCAGCATCTTGAAATGAATGATAAGATACAGAAGTCTACAGCCAAAGGTAAAGAAGAGTAAGTGAGAATATTACTGGGAGTTAGAGTGGTAATCAGGTGTTAGTAGCAAGTATTTCTGGAGGTTGTCAAACAGTAGGCAAATAACCATAATATACCAGAAAAAATACATTATAAATCTAATATCTAGACCACATCAGGAAATTCTGGTTTTGATTGTGTACAGGTATGTCTTCATTTGCTGAATAGATTTGTGAAACAAAATTTTCTGCAAATAAATTTCAGAGTGGTGTTTTAAGGTAGTGAAGAAGACGTAAGATTTGGAATCAGACAGATTTGGGTATTAATTCCAACAACTGCTCCTGAAGGCTGTGTTAATTTGGAGAGATTATTCACTTACCAAAGCCTCAGGTCTTCTATCTGTAAAGATGGAGCAATGTCACATTAAAAAATACACATGAAATACCTATGAATCAGCCCTAAAACATAAGACTTGGTTAATGCAATTTTTTTTTCTTTCTCTCTCTTCCTGTTTTTTCTTTCCTTCTTCCTGTATCAATTCCAGTCGCTTGTCAATAGGTAAATTAAAGTAGAAAGATGTGTTTTGGGGAAATTCCTTCAGTAAATGAACTTATTAAAACTACAGTATCAGAGAGGTACTGAATATTCTGGACCTCTACCTCTTTCCTTACTAGACTATTTCAAATTTCCCTTTGCTGTCACAGGGAGTTCTCAACATTTAGTGATTCCCATGTCACAATTTCTCACCTCTCAATTGGTCTGTCTATAGAGAATGTTGCATTGCAAAATTCTCTGCGACTGTATTCAAACTTACTAGAAAAAGGTGTCTTGGTTGACTATAATGTTCCATATATTCTAGAGTAGATCATTTTCCCTCTCTGAAATTGGGTTGTGTCTTGCACTCAATGGCATGTTACAGTCTAGTTGGCAACCGTATTTTTCTGTTTTTAAATTGAACATAAAATAATGGTGTGTCTCATGATTGATGACATCTTAGAGTTAAAGAAACATGGTAGCAGTGTCTGCCATAGGCACAGAAGAGACAATGTAGGCTAGCCATCTTAGACTTAGCAAATTTTATTTACCTTAAAATTTATATTGTGTAAAATTAGTTGAGTCACTGTTTTATCAAGAGCTATTTTGTAATTCTCTAAAACCAGATTACTTAGCATCAGATATACTTATATGCATATAAAAGTAAAGAGATATAAATGTATTTTCTACTTTTTTATGACTCTAAGTTTATTAATGGTATGTGAAAACTATCTATATTCATTCAGTATTTGAACAAAACCTTACCCAGGTTTTCAAAATATTTGCAGAGACAATGCATTTACTGTAGAGAAATGTGTTGTTTTTTTACCTATATATACTTTTTATATAATAGTTTATTACCTACAGATGGCTAAAACATACATTCATAATGTATACTCCAGAAAAAAATATGTTAAGGTGTTAAATGTGGTAATGTTAAATTAAAATGTTTAATTAAATAAAATTAATTTTTTTAAAGAATCATAAATACAGTCTTAAATGTACATGGTACAATCATAAATACCATGGCCAGAGTTCTACGGTGCATCCCTGTAGTTATATATTCTTATTGGTAAATATAATTATAATTTTAGATAATTATTTACATTTCTTTATATATTGTATGCCTCTAACTATATGGTGCATTAATTCTAAGACATTGATTCTAAACTTTTAACCTCTCTAAGAGAGAATCTTGTCTTACAGTCCATGATATAATTATAATTGGTAGAGGTTTTTTCTTTCTTAATGGCACCAAAATGAATTGTACACTTTACAATCAATGGAATCTTAGATTAAACAAGTGGAATAGAAAGAGACATATAAAGAGAGCTAAAAAAGATAAATTTTGTACATAGATACTACCCTACTCTTTTTTCCCTCATGAGATAAATTATTATTCTGGAAAATATATTGCAGGAAAATATATTACAAACCAATAATTACTTTTAAGAGAAGCTAATTTACTCGAAATTTCTTCTAAGTGTGCAAGGAACTCAGTATTTTGAAGACATTCTTTTAATTTCCAAAGTATTATAGGGTCTTAATATTAATATGATGGAGTGGAGTAAAATTATAGAGTAAAGGAATATAAATGGTGCTCATAGCCTGGATTACATATTTATTGATTATTAACATTATTTCCTTTGCAAAGAACCTGAGTTTGTGCTCAGAGTTTAATTAATTATTTTCTGGTGATAGAAAGCTATTTTTATTTGGGGAAAAATATTACATAAATATTATTTTAATAATATTTATGCATTCCATATTTGATTTAATTGAAAATGAATCCATGAAATATATTTAAAACATACTAAAATATATATGATTTTTAAATAAAAGTAAAAATACATTAATCAAAATATTGTCACCTTTCATCTGGCATAAATCACTAATTTGAAACTAGTTTAAATTATTAAATAAGTATGCATATAAAGATATAACTAAGTACATATCCCTTTCTATTAATACTGGAAAAGTTAAAAAGATTTTAAACATTTCCACCTATGACGGATTGAGTAAATACATAACAACTCACTCGTAATAAAGAGTATGCTTGCTATTAAAAGTGAGATTGCTAAAACAAACAAACATGAAAAAGAGTCAATATCTGTGAAATAATGCTACTAAAATGATTACAAATTTACTCATGTATTGGGAAACACAAATGCTTATTACATGTCCAATATAAAAATGTGTATACTTCTGATTTTTCTATAGTGAACATACTCAGTTTTCTATATTTAAAAGATAAGAAAAACAATTAAGACAGAATACACCAAGAGTCAATAAAACTTAATGATAAGAGCAGCTAGGAAATGTGAACAAAAACTTAAAGACAAACAATTTTGTCCTTCTATGTGTATTCTTACCTAGTTTATGTAAAGGAAGCATAAGTGCATCATTTGGGTGATGATTAATTGAGTGTTTAACTTTAGGCAGGCAAAGGTATGTTGGAACCAGCACACATACAGAAATAGCTCTCTCACATGTAGACATTGCTTGCACAAACTGTAGAACTTATACAATCAGCACCTCTCTCTCTCTTTTTTTTTCTTAAATAATGACTCTAACTTTAGATCCTTCCTTTGCTCATATTGAAAGTCATCCAGAAAAGAAGTTTTCAGATTGTACAGTTAGTATTTGAACTGGCAGCAGTGACCTGATGTAAGAGCACAGCCTTTTTCACAAGCTTTGATGCGCTGTCAGGACAAATCCTGGGATTCTTGGCATCAGGTTTTAATTTGCTATCGTGAAAATGAATTGCATATTCAGTACTATGGCAGACAGTTTCTGTCTATTACCAATCTTGGGAAGTAGTTGGAAGTGCTGCTTAAGTCAAATAATCAGAAAAAAAAATGATAATTTGTCAGTTTCATTATGTGTCTAGTAATTTGTCTCATTCATAGTAAGTATTTAGGACATTTTTGATTGGGTGTCAGGCATGCATTACCTCTGACGGTAGAATCTGTTGCCACATGTACTCTGGGAGAGCACTGGTTAACAGCATATGGGAACTCTTTCTCTCACTGCTTATAAAAATATTGAACAGTCCTACAGTTTTAGAGACTATTAGAAATAAAGTGCTGAGATCAAAATAAAGAGAATTGTCACTTCTTACAATACTCAATTCATAAGTCTCTTACACTCGATGTGTCTGTTTTTTTGTGTGTGTGTATAATTGTTAATGAGTGCCATGATATTTTTAAAGAAATAAGAAATCTTAGAAATTGTAATCAAAGTGGTTTTATCCTGAACAGCAGTGCAAAGCCCTGTTTTAGGAAAAATTAAGAGCATATGTTCCAGAATTCAGCCCTAATTTGCAATGAATTGCTTCAGTAAAAGCACTTATATCAGTACTGTTAATCTTAATGGTTACAAGTGACCCATGTTTTAATAATCCAGAACATCAGTTGAGTACAAAATCTCTTTTTCTAATTAAGAATGTTTGACCACAAGAGGGAGTTCCTTGCCAACTGTTTACTTGGCCTCAGCAGATATCATGGGCCAGAATTTACACAGAAAAATGCCTTCCAATATATTTAGTTTCTTCAGTGCTTTTAGATGGAGAAAATGATGACAATCTATTTAAATTTAGGTCTTCATGAATTTTCAGAATGAAATATAATTTGCACTATGAAATTCTTAGGTTAGCATACCAATCATTTTTTAGGAATGAAATGATGTGCCATGTTTTTGAAAGAGGTTTCAAAATTTGCACCTGCAAATTTGCAGTGCACCAGTTTGTGAACAAAACCCACACTGATATACCAAAGACCCTTTGAGGCCATAGATTGTGCCACTGTGCACCAACTTACTTAATTTGCATAAAGAAAGATAGCTTTGTCTACATAAACTGACACACATATTTTTGCCGAATTTGGTATCATCGGTGAATACAGTATAGGATGTGGAATGTGACTTTGAAGGTACAAAACTAAATTAGCATGTTTGAAGAAAAAAAGTTAATCCTTCAACTAGTGGACTCCTTGGCATACAAATCAAGGCTATTTTCCTCATGATTAGGTATGTAATATACCCAGTATCTCAATCATATATTAGAAAACTAAAAATATTTCCTACCTCATAATGATTTGCCTTAAAATTACATGTAATCCAGAGCATCCCAGTAAAGTGTGTTCTGACACAACTCTGAAAAAGTAACAGCATAATTAGGAAATACTTTATGCAATATTCTATGTGTGCTTCTTTTTAATTAAAGAAAAAAAAAGTAGGATTGTTTTAAAACTTGCATATTATTCCCCCAAGAATTTGATTTCTGTTGTGGTTATTCCTAAAGTTCTATACCATAGCCTCCTGAAGTGATACTCAGCAGCATCTTCCTCACTGTAAGATGAGAGCAAGAATTCTCCATGGCAAAGCACAGGGGCATTTAGAGATAGGCACTCCAGCCACACCTATCGAGATAATTAATAAGTGTAACAGTAGTAAATGCAGTAATTTTGGCAAAACTTATTTGGAGAAAATGACTGTATCTCACATGTGTCGCACTGGCTATAAATACAGGATATAGGAGAAGAAAATACCAGTAATTCTTTTTACTGTTACCTCCCACCCCCTGTGGTTCTTAGGATTGTATTATTTTAAACCTTTTTTGACACATTTTGCCCCATGAAGTCATGCATTTTTAAGAGCTGATCTCTTTACAGTAACTTAAACTGACAAGTAAGGAAAGCAGAATTCTTTGGTGACCCCGGCAGTTCTGCAGCTCACTGAAAGGCTTCTCCCCGACCTGTTTCTAAGACAGACATGGTGAGGAATACAAGGACAGCACGTGCTTATATATATTCAACAATAAGAATTCAAATACAATAAAATACAGGGAAAGTCACAAGACACTGTGAAAACACATGCACGAAATTATAGACAGAAATAAGTTTGAAATAAATATCCTTTGTTGGTGTAAAGTTGAGAAATGATAAATCATTCATTTTAGTCTGGAACCAAAGTCAAGCTGACAATAACATGGAGAAATGAAGAATTTATCTTATTTTTTCAGCAAGTTGTTGCAGGTATACTGTGCAATCTTTTATGGAGTAGGAAAGTGGTTAATTTTCCTTCCTTCCTTACCTCCTCTCTCTCTCTCTTTCTCTCAGATGCACACACACACGCGCTCGCACAGACACACACACAGAAATGATACATGTACTTTTCTTTGGGGTTAATTATATTAAGATTCTTAACAGTTGTATTAAAAATATGCCTAACACTAAGCCTTAGTGAAAACATCTGGAAGTTTTGGTTTCCATGATGTAAAAAATCCAGATGTTTGGAAATATGCTTACTGACTGATTTGTATATGTGTGTGTGAGCACGTGAGTTTGTGTGCATATATATATATGTGTGTGTGTATAGTCTTTTTCTTCACTGGTGTCATGAAGACAAAACCTTGAACTCCACATATTGTCATTATGAAACATAGTGATTTCCAAAATCCACCTTATAAACTTATAACATACATTATTAACATTTTATTTTAGCAAATCTCTCACACTATCAATGTATGGATATTTGAAATTGAAATAAGACATCATGCTAACTATCTGCAAAGGAGATTAAATATCAAGTCCAACTCTTTAATTTAACATAGTTGGCCATAAAGAACCAGAGACGCTCAGAGTTACTTGCTCATAGGGACATTTCCAACTCTTTCAAAGTTGGGACAAAACTCCCAGTCCTAACTTCCCAATCCAGGAATACTGTTTTCATATCATAACAAGTAGCATCCATACATGATAGGAAAAAAACTGAAAGGGAAAAGAATTGTAGCCTTAAGAGTTACACTAAGAAATTCATGTTTATTTGAACTTTAAAAAGGGATCATGTATTTTATTATTTTTAGTAATGTCTTGGTGTTTTACTTGACTGATATATTTTAAATATCATTGGTGCTATTAATGCTTTTGTTATGATGATTATGACATTAATAAATTATAATTCCACAAAACCAATTTACATGCAAATGTAGTAAGCAAATTTTATTCATCAGTATAAATTACCAAATAAGAAGAGCATACAACTTCCTAGCAATGTGTTCCAAGTCAGGTAAGATGAGTGAGTTTTTTAGTCGCAAAATGACTTCGATAAATTCTAATAAGCCATTCAAAAAATGTAGCTTAAAATATGCCAAAATATCCACATGCTGCCACTGGACTGAGGGCTTCAGTTAATACTGCAAAAAGCTATCTTTAATAGCTATTGGTTGCTCAGCAGGATGAGCAAGGCTGGGATTAGAGATAATGATACTTGTTGGAGCCACAGGGAGGCAGAGGAGAAAGCGATCGGCCTCCCTTGGCTTTGTAAAAGCATATTGAAAAGAAACTTATATTCAGGAGAACATGATACTAGGCAGTGATACATCTGATAATCTAAATATTTCTTTTTTTTTCTTTTAAGTTGATCTGAGACAGCTATTTCACATTTAAATATAGTATTGAAATTCTTAGACGTCAGAGAACACATCGTGAAATCTCTCTTGTATTAGCCTCTCCTTTTTGCATTCCACTGTCTCCATTCTATTTCAAACCTTGTCATCTTAGTGAATATCAGTTTACTGATATTCTTTCCTTTGCGATTGTCCTACACACAGTACCTCTCCAAAGTAGTGCAAACTAATTGCAAAAGCCAGAACAATCTTTCTAGTGGGCTGCTGTGATTGTGTTACTTCCTTATGCTGAAACTTGCTCTTTCATATTCAGTACAAAACAAATTTCATGTAATAACATTTAAAGTTTCCTCCTAGAAGATATCAACTTGTTTTATTGTTGTTCTTGTTGTTTTTAATGAACACTGTTCCCATGTGAAACGTTCCTTGAACTACTGTGTCCTTTCAGACTCATACTATGGATTCCCTCAGGCAGGAAAGCCTACCCTTTGCCTGTTGAAATCTAGCTACCTTTTAAGGCCCAGATCAATTAAGATGTACACTATAAGTCTTTCTTCGTCTCTGTTATGAATAGATCCCTTACTGCTCATCTCTTGATAGCAGTCAATTTGTACCACTAACAACAACACCTATGCTGAAATTACAGTTATTTGTTTGTAGGTGCTATTGCCCCATCACATTTTGCTCCCCTCTATGGCATAGACCATGTCATATCCAACTTTATCGTGCAAGACTGTCTGTTTGCTACATAATAGGCTCTACATAAGTTATTTGAGAATTGATGAATTAATTGAAATTTTAAAACATAGTAGATTGCATGAACATGAATATTAGCAAAAATAACTTTAAAATATGCCAACATATTCACCTGCTGTCACTGGACTGAGGGCTTCAGTTAATATTGCAAAAAGCTGTCTTTAATAGCTATTAGTTGCTATTAAATAGCGATTTTTAGGATTTAAAGCCATTTAAATTCAGAACTTTTAGTGACTTACTGTGCCAGTGGCCTTCTGTTTGTCCCTCCAATGGCCAAAAAAGAACATTACAAGAAGGTTGCAACAGTGAGAAAATGAATGCGCAGAGGTCTACTCCCCCTGTGCCTTCTCTCAGAGATGACATTGGGATAGTTTCTTTTGACCAAAGGTCCTGGCTCCTTTCAGAAGTAAGGTTCTCCCAAGCTCTCTCTCTCCATGTTCTGATAACTGCCTCTTCCTCTTGCCCTTCAAGCTGAGGTATGTTATTTAAGCCCTTCTGTCACTACTCCCAAGAGGCTGCACTGTTTCTTGCAGCATTTCTCTGTCCCACTCATGCCATTATAATTAGTCCCTTTAGTAAACTCTGTTCCAATTTTTCTATCTGATGGTGTCATCTATTTTCTGACAGGAGCCTGACTGAAACATCTATAAATGTGTATGGATTTATGGTGCATATACTTTGTGTATCTACAAAATGACAATTGTCAACAGCCATGGGGAATTACTAAAACTAACAAATGACTATCTTTTCCTTAGAGTATTATAGTAACAATCTTAATTAATTTGATCACCAATAATTCTATTCAATGAGTGAGCATTAACTTCAGTTCTGCTTTTAGCCATTACTATACAACAGAGAACATAGACAAATAGATAGATATAGATAGATAGATGGATAGATAGATAGATAGATAGACAGATGTATACACACACATGTATTCCTAAGTCCTTCTTTTCAGAATATAAAGTTAAAGTGTTCAAGACCTATGCACAGACAACATCTCTTGCCAACTAATGTCTATATAAAGTCAATATACCAGTTATTCTAATTGATAATTGTGAGTCATAATTACATCTTTGATTTTTAAAAAAAATCCTATGATAGCACTTAAACTGCTTGCCAACCTTTCCGAAAGCTGAAGTAATTTATTTTTATAAGTAGGCAAAACTTAAAGTTTTTCTTAAATATTTATGCACTACCTCGTGTCTTGTTAGATTCTAAAGACACCCTATATTAATACACAATATGTAGTTTATTAAAAGCTTGGATGATAAAACCATTAATAAAATGTCTACTTAAAGTAATATTTTTTGGAAGTTTGTCAAGAAGTAAAATTGACAAATTATATAGTATTGGTCTCCTGTTGGAAGACTATGCAAAATCAACAAACAGAAAATGTGAAAATAAAGACAGTTTTCTATCTTAGGCTTAAAAAACCACATCCTTACACACTCTATTCTAAAGAATTGTATTTTGGAAGGAAACATCACTTTTTTTTGTTAGTGTTCTTAAATGCTTTTCTCCAGATAAAATATGGCTGTACCAATTTGAATCCAATTTTGTAATTAAAAATTTCTCCCCCTCTGTGAACTTGTAGTAATGTTTCATCCAAAAGCAGATTATTACAACCAAATTACAAACCCCTAAAGAGAAGGGGGGCATTATAAATGGAAACACCCACACAACCTTAAGTACAATATAGCAGTGCAAACAGCATTGCTCTAGTGACAGTAATCCTGCTTGCCTTAGCTGTATTCATGCAAATGACAATTTAGTACAGATGTGGCACACATTTGCATGGTTAATGGCATCATTTTTTGTCCTTTTCTACTCCTCTATACTATGATCAGCTGTTATGCTTAACATTAGAAATTCTATGTGCTGTTCCTAACATTAGTAGAAACATAAGGCTGGTAGTCCTTGTCAGTGATTTAACTGAAACATGCATATGCACAAAAAAGCGGGAGGTGTAGGAGGGATAGGGTGGGGAGAGGTGGTTAGTGCCTGGTTGAGGCTTTCTCTTTTTAAGACGTTCCCTTTCAAGGATGACTCTGGAATAGAAACAATTTTTAATATATGAAAAACATCAATAGTTTTCCCGTTTCAGTAACATATTCAGAATATTCCACATGTAAGTGCAACTCATAGTTCCTACCTAGATTTATGTATACATCTCTCTCCATTCCATTATAAATGGTGCATCTCAATTCAGGGAAAGAACATGTTCATTCTTTGGAAGACTTGATGACAATGACATGCAAAATATTGACAGGTCAGTTTAAGAAGGTAATTAATCCACATGTACCATATTACTCTTGTTATTAACATTTCCTAATGCTAAAATTGCCAGTATAAAACTGTGAGCACCATATTAAGAAGCAGATACATCCCTCGGCAAGAAAAGTGGTAAGTAATCTAATGTTTTGATGTGCTTGAGAAATATATTATATACAGACAAAGAGAGAGTTAAGCCTTATTTCATGGTGAAACAAAATAACATGACATTTTTTAAACACGACATTGTAATAAAATTTATTGATTTTAAGAAATTATAGGTGATTCTTTTACTTTCTTATTTTTAAATCTGGAGAGAACATTTCAAATGTTTTATTTTTCTTATGACTTCTAAATTTGAGAATTTTACCAATTATTAAACCTAACACTAAATCAAAGTAGCCTTTATTCTTTGTTAAACATTTTCTTGTGTTTCTCCATTCTCTTTTTCTTCATTTGCTTTTTTTACTCTCCATAAAACTCCACTCCAACACATACTCTATCATCTATCATCTCCTACAGCCTAAAGATCTCCTTTCCTTTAAAGTGCATTCTCTTACATGGCAGACGCCATTTACTATTCTTGCATTTTACAAAGTGTCCCATTATTCATGCATAACTTCTCAAATATATGTATATATATAAATTATATGTATACTTTTTATGTTCTTTTTTTAGCCAATCTATGAATTGCTGAATCTAAGCATCGAGATTCCTTGCCTAATTCCTTTACCCAAATTTTGATTCAAAACTAGGTCCCACTCTACTAGTAAGACAGTGGTATAATGTTTGATGTATTGAAGGCCATTATAAAGCCCATAAGTTATGTAAACAACCTCAACCAAAGCTCAAATATCATCAATGTATTTAAGTATATTCCAATGTGTCAGGTTTTGTTGCTATACAAAGGGATTTTACTATATCTTACAGAGGTTTATAAATATGGGAATAGCATAATGAAATCAGTAATTTAGGAAGAACATCATAGCAATATGGTTTGGGATGAGGAAGCAGAAAGACAGAGGGAACTTTAACAAAGCCATGATGATAAGGCAAGCAACTCATATTCAGGGATATTGCTATGGAAATTTTTGTGCAAATGGAGAAAGGGGAATGGATTCTTGAGATGCTAAAAGAATATAGTTAAAAGGAATTAATGACAGATTTAAAATATAATATCATGAAAGATGAATTATTTTTGATAATTGGGGTTTCTAACTCAAGTATGTGCATAAATATACTCAATAATCAAGATGTGGGATGTGAGAAAGGTAAACAATTACAGAAAAAAAATGTAGAAATACAAGCATCAAACCAGGAGTATCGAGACAAGTAATAAAGTTTGAGTCAAAACGTCAACATGAAAGCTCAATCAAAGAGAATGAACGGGATGATCTAGGGAGATAGAATACAGTTAAGAGAGGGTATAAGAACATAAAGTTTGATCAAATATGGGGAGATGGAGTGCAAAGAAAGATGACCTGAAGCAGGAAACCAAAAATGTGGCAAGAAAATCAAAGAATTGTGGAGAAAGCCTGATGTAGTTAGGTTGACATCTCTTGTTTTTGCAAGCATCCTCTGGTAATATCATATAAATTTCCTTTCCTTCCTTCCTTCCTTCCTTCCTTCCTTCCTTCCTTCCTTCCATCCCTCCCGCCTCCCTTCCTGCCTTCCTCCCTTCCTTCCTTTCTTCCTTCCTTTTCGGCTAGTTTGAGTCAGTTTGCAATAGAAAGATAAACCCGATTAGTACATTGAGACCTGAATGGGGACACTTTAAAAAGAAGGTTTGATTCCCTGTGCCAAATACTCAGGAAGATTAAATTTAATAAGATCTAGGATTAAACTACTGAGATTAGTTACTATACAAATACTCATGTCACTTGTAATTTGAGAGAATATTTTATCATTAAGGAGATTGAGCAGGGGGAGGTCAAATGGAATTAGTTTTTGTTACCTTTTAATGTAAATAGAAAAATTAAATAATTAAATACAAAGTACTTTGTCTATATCTTTGGTGAATATTAGAGCAGTAATCAAATTTGAAGGAAAATAAAATGCTTTATGTAGCTGAGTTGTACATAATCAAATTTACTCTTTTATATTTAAAAATTACTATTTGGGCTAAATTACAACAAATATTTAAAAGGAATAATACTTTATATATGAAGGCTTGAAGGTTGCAAGATGACTTTCTGATGTTATCCAATTTCATCACATTTTTAATGAATAAATATGTGAGATGAGCAAAAAGATCAACTGTTTCATCTCCAATTTAAAAGGGAGAAAAGGGGGAGCTCGGGAGCTCAGTGATTTTTTTTTACATGACTGTAATATAGTAGGTCAATATTCTGTCATTTTTCTCTCCCCTTCATATAACACAAAGAGCATGCTTTACTTCCAAATATCTATTTGTTATGGTTATTAAGCATGCAAATATTTGAAAAAGTAGGCTTATTACCTACCAAGTGTCTAATATTTAGAAGAGTACAGATTTTAGCTTGTATTTTCCTCATATCTGTGGATAGTTATCAATATTCAGGCTGCTTATTAATGGTAATTTGCTTTCCTATTTAGTTTTCAGTGTTTACACAACTGTTTCACTTTGGGAAACACACCAACTTCCAAATAAGCACAGGTAAATTAGGAGAAAAGTTACTTTTATCTTAATAAAGCAAAATATTCTCAATTAGAGGGACTTTTGTGCTGACTTTATATAAGATTTAAGGTGTATGATAGTTCTATTTTTAATTTTTGAAGAACTTTCATTCTACTTTTCATAGTTGATATGGTTTGTCTCTGTGTTCCCCACCCAAATCTCATCTTGAATTTTAATCCCCATGTGTCAAGGAAGAAACCTGGTGGGAGGTGAGCAGTTTCCCCATGCTGGTCTGGTAGGTTGTGAGTGAGTTCTCGTGAGAGCTGACGGTTTTAAAATGTGACACTTCTTCTTGCTCATTGTCTCTCTCTCTCTCTCTCCTGCCACATTGTGAAGCAGATACTTGCTTTTCTTTTTCTTTCCTTCCTGATGGTAAGTTTCCTGAGGCATCTCCAGCCATGTGGAACTGTGAGTCAATTAAACCTCTTTTTTAAAAATAAATTAACCAGTCTCAGGTAGTATCTTTACAGCAGTGTGAAAACAGACTAATACAGAGAATTGATACTGAGGATGGGGCACTGCTATAAAGATAACCTAAAAATCTGGAAGCGACTTTGGAACTGGGTAATAGGCAGAGGTTGAAACAATTTGGAGGGTTCAGAAGAAGACAGAAAGATGTGGGAAAGTCTGGAACTTCCTGGAGACTTGCGGAATGATTTTGACCAACATGCTGATAGTGATATGGACAATGAAGTCCAGGCTGAGGTGATCTCAGATGGAGATGCAGAACCTATTGGGAACTGGAGCAAAGGTTACTCTTGCTATGCTTTAGCAAAGAGACTGGTGGCATTTTTCTCTTGCCCTAGAGGTCTGTGGAACTTTGAACTTGAGAGAGATGATTTAGGGTATCTGGCAGAATAAATTTCTAAGCTGCAAAACATTCAAGAGGCTTCCTGGATTTTCCTGAAAATGTACAGTTATATGTGTCCACAAAGAGATGATTTGAAATTGGAACTTATGTTTAAAAGGTAAGCATAGTATAAAAGTTTGAAAAATGTGTAACTTGACTATGTAGTAGAAAAGGAAAACTGATTTTCTGGGGAGAAATTCATGCCGGCTGCAGAAATTTGTGTAAGTAATGAGGAACCGAATATTAATTGCCAAGACAATGGGAAAAATGTCTCCAGTGCATTTCAGAGATCTTCATGGCAGCTCCTCCCATCACAGGCCCTGAGACCTAGGAGGGAAAAATGGTTTCCTGGGTGGGGCCCAGGGACCTACTTCTCTATGCAGCCTCTGTACTTGATGCCCTGCATCCCAGCTGCTTCAGCTCCAGCCATGGCTAAAAGGGGCCAAGGTATATACATCTCAAGCCGTTGCATTAGACAGTACAAAATCCAAGCCTTGGCAGCTTCCACATGGTGTTGGTACTGAGGGGGTGCACAGAAGACAAGAGTTGAACTTTGGGAACCTTCATCTAGATTTCAGAGGATGTAGGGAAACATCTGGATGTTCAGGAAGAAGTCTGCTGCAGGGGCAGAGCCCTCATGGAGAACCTCTACTAGAGAAATGCGGAGGGGAAATGTGGGGTTGGAACCCCCATACAGAGTCCCCACTGGGGCATCGTCTAGTAAAGCTGTGAGAAGAGGGCCACCATCCTTCAGACCCCAGAATGGTAGATCTACTGACAGGCTGCACCATTCACCTGGAAAAGCTGCAAGCACTCAAGGCCAATCGGTGAAAATAACTTCAAGGGCTGAACTCTTCAGAGCCACAGTGGCAGAGCTACTAAAGGCTGTGGGAGCCCGCCCCTGGCATCAGCATGATCTGGATGTGAGACATGGTGTCAACAAAGATTTTGCAGCTTTAAGATTTAATGACTGATCGGCTGGGTTTTGAACTTTTGTGGCCCGTGGCCCTTTGTTTTGGTCAATTTCTTCAATTTAGAATGGGAACATTTACCCACTGCCTGTATCCATATTGTGTCTTGGAAATAATTAACTTGCTTTTGATTATACAGGCTCATAGGTGAAAGGGAGTTGCCATGTCTCAGATGAGACTTTGGACTTGGACTTTTGGGTTAATGCTGAAATGAGTTAAGACTTTGGGGGACTGTTAGGAAGGCATGATTGGTTTTAAAATGTGAAAAGGACCTGAAATTTGGGAAAGGCCAGAAGTGGAATGATATGGTTTGGCTCTGTGTCTCCACTCAAATCTCATCTGGAATTGTATTCTTCATGTATTGAGGGAGGGACCTGGTGGGAGGTGACTGGATTATGAGGACGGTTTCCCCCATGCTGGTCTGGTGATAGTGAGTTCTCACAAGATCAGATGGTTTTAAAGTGTGGCACTTCCCGTTGCTCGCTCTCTCTCCCTCCTACAGCTTTGTGATAACAGTACTTGCTTTTCCTTCTGCTTCCAGCATGATTGCATTTCCTGAGGCCTCTCTAGCCATGTGGAACAGTGAGTCAATTAAACCTCTTTTGTTTACAAATTACGGGTCTCAGGTGGTATCATTATAGCAATGGGAGGATGGACTAATACAGTAGTTGCTTCATTTTACATTCCCAACAACAGTATATGAGGCTTTCAATTTTACCACATCATTGGAAACACTTGTTATTTTTTTAAAATAATAGTCGTTGTAATAGGTGTGAGGTGATACCGTATTGTAGTTTTTATTCACATGTTCCTGATAATTAATGATATTGAGCATGTTTTCATCTATCTGTTGGCTATTAGTGTGTCTTCTGCAAAGAATATCTGTACAAATCCTTTGCCCACTTTTTAATCGGGTTATTTTATTATTATTATTGGCTTGAAATTCCTTTTCTGGATTATATATCCAAAAATATTGAAATCAGAATCTCAAGGAGATATCTGCATGCCCATGTTGATTGCAGCATTATTTACAATAGCCAAAATATGAAAAAATCTCGTGTCCATTAAGAGATTAATGATTAAAAATGTGGCATACACAAACAAAGGAATATTTTCCATCCTTATAAAAAAGAAATTCTGCCATTTGACATTATGGATGAACGTGGAGGATATTACACTAAGTGAAATAAGCCATTCACAGAAGGACAAATATTGTAAAATTCCACTTATTGGAGGTATCTATACTAGTCAATTCATAGGAGGAAAAAAGACAGTAATGATTTTCAGGGTCTACAGGGTAAGAAAAATGGAGAATTGTTCAATGGGTATAACATTTCAGTGATGTTAGATAAGTTCTAGAAATATAGACAGTGCCTGTGATTAACAATACAGTACTGTACACCTCAAAATTTGTTGAAAGGGGTTACATGTTAAGTGTTCTTTTTTTTATTATACTTTAAGTTTTAGGGTACATGTGCACAACTTGCAGGTTAGTTACATGTGTGTACATGTGCCATGTTGGTGTGCTGCACCCATTCGAAACAAAAACAAAACAAAAGTACAGAAGAAAACTTTGAGAGGTGTTGGATGTGTCTATTACCTTGATTGTGGTGATGCTATCAAGGTTGTTTGAATATGTTCAAATTAATCAAACTGTACACATTATATATGTAAAGTTCTTTGCATATCACTTACTCCTCAATAAAACTGTTATAAAAAGAAAGAAAAGAAAATGCCAAGGAATATTCAAAAAACCCCTAAAACTAATAAGTGAGTTTTACAAGGTCACAGGATCTATGCAAAATTCAACCATAGTTTTTTAATAGTGGAAATGGATAATTGGAAAATAAAGTGTTTTAAAAAAGAATATAATAGCTCATAAATGCTTAGATATAAATCTAACAAAACATGCACAGGTATATGGAAAAATACAAAATATTAATGAAAGAAAAGAGTCCAAATAATTGGGTAGACAAAAAATGCCCAGAGATTTGTGGACTCCACAAAGTAAAGATCTCAGTTTCATCCAGATTGATTCTGGATTTACTGGAATTTCAATAAAATTATAGTAAATCTAAAATTTTCTTTCTAAATTTTATATAATTCTAAGCTGTATAAGGAGAGCAAATGAATTAGGATAGCTAAAACAATTTCAATGAAATATAAGATAGGAAGACTCTATCCTTGTAAGAATTACTTTATCCTTTATAGCAAATCTCACATTAAGACTTGCTATAAAGCTACAGCCATCAACAGAATGTGGTATCAGCGATTAGACAGAATTACAGATCAATGAAGTAGCAGAGAGAAACCAGATATAGATCAATGCAATTATGGCCAATTGATTGTCAAGAAAACTGCAAATGGAGAAATATTAGATTTTTCAACAACTGTTTCTGGAACAGTTGGATATACATGCACCAAAAAAAAAAAACAAATAAGCAAGAAAAAACCCTCAACCTAATCTTCATGCTTTATACAAAAATATACAAAATAAACATAGATATACATCCAAGATATAAAGATATAAAATATTTAGAAAAAAAATTTAGTGACCAGGGTTAGGCAAAGCATTCTTAGAAGAAGAGTAAAAAGAAAAAAAGATCAATTAGATTCATCAAAGTTGATAATTTTTCCTTTTACAAAAAATGGGTTAGAGAATACAAATCACAAATCTGGTAAAGGAACATATAAATAACAAAATGTATAAGGAATACAAAGATATACACACACACACACACATATATATATACACATAAATGTATACACACACACACGTAGATGTATATAAAGAACTAAGTTAAAAATGAAAAAGCCTGTGATCCAATTAAAAGTGGGCAAAATGTTTGAACAGGCATTTCACCAAGGAGGATATAAAAATGGCAAATAAGCATATAGAAAAATGTTCATCATAATTAGCCATTAAGAAAATGTAAATTAAAACCTGAATGAATTACTACTACATACCCTTCAGAGTAGTTAAAATCAAAATGCTGATAATGTCAAGCACTAACAAGTTGGTGGAGCATCTGTAACTTGCACACATTTTTGGTGAAAATGCAAATTAATAGAGCCACTCTGAAAAACAGTTTGGAAGTTTCTTATAAAATTATACATACTTTCATCATATGACCAAAGACTATTACTCTTATGTAATTAGAAAAAAAATTATGTTCACACAAAAATCTGTAACAAGAATGTTTACAGCATCTGTATTCCTATAATGTAGTTCATTTAAGCAATTTTTTAAAAAAGTCAACTTTTGATACATCTAACAACTTGGATGTATCTTGAATGCATTATGCTGAGTTAAAGAACTCAAATCATTACACGCTGTGAGATTCCATTTATAATACATTCTCTAAAAGACAGAAGTACACTGTTAGTGAACATATCAGTGGTTGATGTGGGTTAGGTGCATGGATGTGTGGGGGTTGGCAGGGAGTATAAAGGAATAAAACAAGGAATTTTTTTTAAAGGTGATGAATCTTCTCTGAATTGTAATTTTGGTGATGTTTAATTCTATACATGTTAATATTCATGAAACTCTATACCAATAACAATATTCAATTTATGATATAATCTATTACCAATAGATACCAATAACAATAGTCAATTATGGTAAAATTTATGGTTAAAAATTAAAATTAATTTTAAAAAGAAAAGAAAAAAGTGCACAAAAACACTGGTAATAAAATTTGATAAGTTGTTTACATTTTATCTAGCTTTTTTTTTGTTTGTTGGCATAAACAGGAACCTATAAAAGTGTAACTATGCCTACACTCAATTCATGCTTCTTGAAAAGATCCTGTAATTTAGAATTCAAGCTTCTTTATAATTCTAGTGTTTCACTTGTAGTCATTACACTAGTAAAATCAATCTTATTTAGTCATATGTCAGTAAATTTTTGGTATCGAAATAGAACATAGTTATAAACCTATGCTACAAATTAATAGTAAAAGAAAACAGTTTTTTAATTTTTTCTATAAATGACATTTTCCTCAAGTAGCCTACCCCACTGGGAAGCAAGAAAAAGTAACAAAAATCAAAAATGAATTTATAGTTCAATCTGGTTAAATATTTCAGTCATCCCTTAGAGAAACTTCTCATTCTCTTTACATGAAATGCTGAGTATTTTCAAGTTCTCTGCCACTCTCCAGTAGTGCCTGGAGATATGGGGATGGTGTATAGTTTTCATGACCTCGTGGGGCAGGAGGGAAATATACTCCTTAAATCCACCTTGTGTTCTCCAGATCATCAGGGTTTCTCTAATGGAATAACTAGTTTGGGCTTCTCCCTGGATTGGTAACTGAGATCTGAACTTACCATCCCTGATCATCATACTGGTATCTGATGCTGAATGGATTGTGCTCATGACCTAACCTTGGATTTTTAATTTGTTTATTTGGCTAGGATACATGCCTGTAGGCTGGTTGGTTTCACTTTGGATTTTATTGGATGTGAAATTCCTCTCAGCATTCACTGTTTTTTTTTGTTTTTACCTGGCTCACAGGTCAGCCAGTCTATACCAAAGCTTCTGCTCCAGTACCATCTCTTGCGTTGCTGTGGTGGTCCAAACAGTAGGCATTCTAACTATCTGCTCAGCTCCTTTACATAGTTCAACTGTATGACATAAAGGAGCATTTGAGTCTCAATCATACCATGCAGGACTCAGGAGGTGCTCAGGAAAGCAGCATTCCTGCCTGCCTTCTAGCTTAATCAGTTTTTCCTAGAAACTCCATTTGACATGGCCACTCTCAAGATTCTGTTATAGGGCAAGTTTCAAGGGAATCTCCTTCAAATATTTTAAATGTGAAGTGTTGCAACACCTTGCCTTGACATTTCATGATGTTATACACCTCTCCATTCTGGGACCAAACATGGAGAAAGAATATCAAAACACATATGTTTTAACTTCTGTCTTTCTTACCTGAATCACCTTTTTTGTGCCATCAATCATAATGGTGGAAATAGGCATTGGACTCCTCCCTTCTTCAACATCCTATCTGGATACTGGATCCTTCCCTTCTTCAGCATCCTGTTTAGAAGTGGTCTAGTATGCTTCTTGTTAAATTTCAGTGCTAAATCAATTAGAATATTATTTTCTGTCTTTGGAAGACCTGTCTTTCAAGCCCATTTTTTAGCTATGAACTTGGAAATCCTACTTTGGTTGTCAGAGGATATGTATTAATCCTTTCTTTTTCATATAGTTTATCAGTTAGATGTTTGTTATAGAGAACACAGACAACTTTTCCAAACCTACAAAGAAAATGATTCATTGCCAGATATTTAATGGCTGAAAATATCGTCAATAGAACTTGCTTCAGGCCAAAATTCCAGGAACAACTCTTAATCTCCAGAATCACACTGCAAGATGCAGTTCCATGGTTCAAAATAGTGAAGTTGCTTACTTCAGAATGATGCCACATTCAGGAAACTGCTGCTATTACTAAGGAAATCCTCTAAATCAAGTGGTCATTAACTGTAGAGTCATATTGCTGGTGACATGCTTCAATAGAATGGATGCATCACACCTTGACTTTTTCCACTTTGTACAATTCCAAATTCAGAGAATGCATGAGAACATATAATGGATGGGAGCTAAATAAAATCTTGAATCCCAGTTATAAGAAAATATAAAAATATAATCTTTATCAGAATCTGTACTTCAAGAAAGTACAATAGAAAGAAGTTGAAATAGATACTAAATGAGCTAATCTATGGTATCCATTAATGCAAAGCATTAAAGGTACTGCATTAGCATAGAGTGATTTTAATATATTTAAAATATCTTGTTTGGTATTTACTTATTGCTATTATTTATTTTTACTATTATTTACATGACAGTTTAAAAAATTTAAATCCTCCTCAAACACATAGGTAGCTCAAGGTAACAAGAGAGTTATGAACACTTAAAATGTGTAGGAGAAAACCTCATTAATATATGCCTGTGATGTTTGTACATTAACATAAATTTTTAAGACAGACACAAATTCAGACAGGCTCACTATTTTCCTGACCTTATTATATCTGAAATATCATAATACTCAAGGTTACTTAGTGGACATTTGCCATTTGTTTAAATCCACCCAAAATGGAACTGTAAATAGTCTAAATTCATATCTCAGAATTTACCTTTTTCTACAGCTAATTTCTCTTCTCCATTCTCATTATCTTTGACTTATTGTATTCTCTTGTACTTCTCCTTTCCTAGATTTTTTCATTAAATTATCTTATTTGATTCCCTTTACTCTTCATCTTGCCTTTTATCATTTCTTTGCTTTTTGTTTTTTCATCATTCTGAGTATATTTGTATTACCCAGACATTTGGGAAGCATTATTCTACTTTTATAACATTTCTCTTATTAGAAGTTAAATTGACTTGAAATATTTAATCATGTGTGTATATTTTAATAGCATGCTGAAAATTAATATAATGACTAGCCTATTTCCAAAGATTGAATGCTTACTTTAATTCTGTCTTTGGTAATAATAGAATCAGATCCATATCCAATAGAAATTAATTAATTATAGAGGAAGATGATGCCTTTCCTCGTTGCTTGCACTGCTTTAATGTATGTATAATACCTATTTTATCACAATTTCTAAATCCCCAACAATGCCTAGAAAGGTTTTATCATGGTAGATACTTAATTCTTATTCATTAGAATTTGGCTATAGGTTTTTTTCACTTTACTCCTAGCATTTTTGACAAAATTCCAGAGGAGATTCAGAAATTAACAGAGTAATTAAAACTGGTCAGACAAATGAGCAAAACAGAACATGCCATTTAATAACTGAACAAAAAAAGAGTTCCAAACAACCAGCTTATAAGTAGGAGTGATGCATTTCCTTTTGATCTTTACCAAGAAGTGGAATTGCTGGATTGTATGATAGCTCTATTCTGATGGACCTCCATACTGCTTTCTATAATGGTTGTACCAATTTACATTCCACCAACAGTGTGCAAGGGTTGTCTCTTCTCCACACCCTTGCCAACAATTTTTATTTCTTGTTTTTTAATCATCATTTTTGTAATACATATTATTATTATTATTTTTTATTATACTTTAAGTTTTAGGGTACATGTGCACCTTGTGCAGGTTAATTACATATGTATACATGTGCCATGCTGGTGCGCTACACCCACTAACTCATCATCTAGCATTAGGTATATCTCCCAATGCTATCCCTCCCCCCTCCCCCCACCCCACAACAGTCCCCAGAGTATGATATTCCCCTTCCTGTGTCCATGTGATCTCAATGTTCAATTCCCACCTATGAGTGAGAATATGCGGTGTTTGGTTTTTTGTTCTTGCGATAGTTTACTGAGAATGATGATTTCCAATTTCATCCATGTCCCTACAAAGGACATGAACTCATCATTTTTTATGGCTGCATAGTATTCCATGGTGTATATGTGCCACATTTTCTTAATCCAGTCTATCATTGTTGGACATTTGGGTTGGTTCCAAGTCTTTGCTATTGTGAATAATGCCGCAATAAACATACGTGTGCACGTGTCTTTATAGCAGCATGATTTATAATCCTTTGGGTATATACCCAGTAATGGGATGGCTGGGTCAAATGGTATTTCTAGTTCTAGATCCCTGAGGAATCTCCACACTGACTTCCACAATGGTTGAACCAGTTTACAGTCCCACCAACAGTGTAAAAGTGTTCCTATTTCTCCGCATCCTCTCCAGCACCTGTTGTTTCCTGACTTTTTAATAATTGCCATTCTAACTGGTGTGAGATGGTATCTCATAGTGGTTTTGATTTGCATTTCTCTGATGGCCAGTGATGATGAGCATTTTTCCATGTGTTTTTTGGCTGCATAAATGTCTTCTTTTGAGAAGTGTCTGTTCATGTCCTTCACCCACTTTTTGATGGGGTTGTTTGTTTTTTTCTTGTAAATTTGTATGAGTTCATTGTAGATTCTGGATATTAGCCCTTTGTCAGATGAGTAGGTTGAGAAAATTTTCTCCCATTCTGTAGGTTGCCTGTTCACTCTGATGGTAGTTTCTTTTGCTGTGCAGAAGCTCTTTAGTTTAATTAGATCCCATTTGTCAATTTTGGCTTTTGTTGCCATTGCTTTTGGTGTTTTAGACATGAAGTCCTTGCCCATGCCTATGTCCTGAATGGTAATGCCTAGGTTTTCTTCTAGGGTTTTTATGGTTTTAGGTCTAGCGTTTAAATCTTTAATCCATCTTGAATTGATTTTTGTATAAGGTGTAAGGAAGGGATACAGTTTCAGCTTTCTACATATGGCTAGCCAGTTTTCCCAGCACCATTTATTAAATAGGGAATCCTTTTCCCATTGCTTGTTTTTGTCAGGTTTGTCAAAGATCAGATAGTTGTAGATATGTGGCATTATTTCTGAGGGCTCTGTTCTGTTCCATTGATCTATATCTCTGTTTTGGTACCAGTACCATGCTACTTTGGTTACTGTAGCCTTGTAGTATAGTTTGAAGTCAGGTAGTGTGATTCCTCCAGCTTTGTTCTTTTGGCTTAGGATTGACTTGGCAATGCGGGCTCTTTTTTGGTTCCATATGAACTTTAAAGTAGTTTTTTCCAATTCTGTGAAGAAAGTCATTGTTAGCTTGATGGGGATGGCATTGACTCTGTAAATTACCTTGGGCAGTATGGCCATTTTCACGATATTGATTCTTCCTACCCATGAGCATGGAATGTTCTTCCATTTGTTTGTATCCTCTTTTATTTCCTTGAGCAGTGGTTTGTAGTTCTCCTTGAAGAGGTCCTTCACATCCCTTGTAAGTTGGATTCCTAGGTATTTTATTCTCTTTGAAGCAATTGTGAATGGGAGTTCACTCATGATTTGGCTCTCTGTTTGTCTGCTGTTGGTTTATAAGAATGCTTGTGATTTTTGTACATTGATTTTGTATCCTGAGACTTTGCTGAAGTTGCTTATCAGCTTAAGGAGATTTTGGGCTGAGACAATGGGGTTTTCTAGATAAACAATCATGTCGTCTGCAAACAGGGACAATTTGACTTCCTCTTTTCCTAATTGAATACCCTTTATTTCCTTCTCCTGCCTAATTGCCCTGGCCAGAACTTCCAACACTATGTTGAATAGGAGTGGTGAGAGAGGGCATCCCTGTCTTGTGCCTCAGTTTTCAAAGGGAATGCTTCCAGTTTTTGCCCATTCAGTGTGATATTGGCTGTGCATTTGTCATAGATAGCTCTTATTATTTTGAGATACGTCCCATCAATACCTAATTTATTGAGAGATTTTAGCATGAAGGTTGTTGAATTTTGTCAAAGGCTTTTTCTGCATCTATTGAGATAATCATGTGGTTTTTGTCTTTGGCTCTGTTTATATGCTGGATTACATTTATTGATTTGTGTATATTGAACCAGCCTTGCATCCCAGGGATGAAGCCCACTTGATCATGGTGGATAAGCTTTTTGATGTGCTGCTGGATTCGGTTTGCCAGTATTTTATTGAGGATTTTTGCATCAATGTTCATCAAGGATATTGGTCTAAAATTCTCTTTTTTGGTTGTGTCTCTGCCCGGCTTTGGTATCAGAATGATGCTGGCCTCATAAAATGAGTTAGGGAGGATTCCCTCTTTTTCTATTGATTGGCATAGTTTCAGAAGGAATGGTACCAGTTCCTCCTTGTACCTCTGGTAGAATTCGGCTGTGAATCCATCTGGTCCTGGACTCTTTTTGGTTGGTAAACTATTGATTATTGCCACAATTTCAGCTCCTGTTATTGGTCTATTCAGAGATTCAACTTCTTCCTGGTTTAGTCTTAGGAGAGTGTATGTGTCGAGGAATTTATCCATTTCTTCTAGATTTTCTAATTTATTTGCGCAGAGGTGTTTGTAGTATTCTCTGATGGTAGTTTGTATTTCTGTGGGATCGGTGGTGATATCCCCTTTATCATTTTTTATTGCATCTATTTGATTCTTCTCTCTTTTTTTCTTTATTAGTCTTGCTAGCAGTCTATCAATTTTGTTGATCCTTTCAAAAAACCAGCTCCTGGATTCATTGATTTTTTGAAGGGTTTTCTGTGTCTCTATTTCCTTCAGTTCTGCCCTGATTTTAGTTATTTCTTGCCTTCTGCTAGCTTTTGAATGTGTTTTCTCTTGCTTTTCTAGTTCTTTTAATTGTGATGTTAGGGTGTCAATTTTGGATCTTTCCTGCTTTCTCTTGTGGGCATATAGTGCTATAAATTTCCCTCTACACACTGCTTTGAATGCGTCCCAGAGATTCTGGTATGTTGTGTCTTTGTTCTCGTTGGTTTCAAAGAACATCTTTATTTCTGCCTTCATTTCGTTATGTACCCAGTAGTCATTCAGGAGCAGGTTGTTCAGTTTCCATGTAGTTGAGCGGCTTTGAGTGGGATTCTTAATCCTGAGTTCTAGTTTGATTGCACTGTCGTCTGAGAGATAGTTTGTTATAATTTCTGTTGTTTTACATTTGCTGAGGAGAGCTTTACTTCCAAGTATGTGATCAATTTTGGAATAGGTGTGGTGTGGTGCTGAAAAAAATGTATATTCTGTTGATTTGGGGTGGAGAGTTCTGTAGATGTCTATTAGGTCCGCTTGGTGCAGAGCTGAGTTCAATTCCTGGGTATCCTTGTTGACTTTCTGCCTCGTTGATCTGTCTAATGTTGACAGTGGGGTATTAAAGTCTCCCATTATTAATGTGTGGGAGTCTAAGTCTCTTTGTAGGTCACTCAGGACTTGCTTTATGAATCTGGGTGCTCCTGTATTGGGTGCATATATATTTAGGATAGTTAGCTCTTCTTGTTGAATTGATCCCTTTACCATTATGTAATGGCCTTCTTTGTCTCTTTTGATCTTTGTTGGTTTAAAGTCTGTTTTGACAGAGACTAGGATTGCAACCCCTGCCTTTTTTTGTTTTCCATTTGCTTGGTAGATCTTCCTCCATCCTTTTATTTTGAGCCTATGTGTGTCTCTGCACGTGAGATGGGTTTCCTGAATACAGCACACTGATGGATCTTGACTCTTTATCCAATTGGCCAGTCTGTGTCTTTTAATTGGAGAATTTAGTCCATTTACATTTAAAGTTAATATTGTTATGTGTGAATTTGATCCTGTCATTATGATGTTAGCTGGTGATTTTGCTCGTTAGTTGATCCAGTTTCTTCCTAGTCTCGATGGTCTTTACATTTTGGCATGATTTTGCAGCGGCTGGTACCGGTTGTTCCTTTCCATGTTTAGCGCTTCCTTCAGGAGCTCTTTTAGGGCAGGCCTGGTGGTAACAAAATCTCTCAGCATTTGCTTCTCTGTAAAGTATTTTATTTCTCCTTCACTTATGAAGCTTAGTTTGGCTGGATATGAAATTCTGGGTTGAAAATTCTTTTCTTTAAGAATGTTGAATATTGGCCCCCACTCTCTTCTGGCTTGTAGGGTTTCTGCCGAGAGATCTGCTGTTAGTCTGATGGGCTTCCCTTTGAGGGTAACCCGACCTTTCCCTCTGGCTGCCCTTAACATTTTTTCCTTCCTTTCAACTTTGGTGAATCTGACAATTATGTGTCTTGGAGTTGCTCTTCTCGAGGAGTATCTTTGTGGCGTTCTCTGTATTTCCTGAATCTGAACATTGGCCTGCCTTGCTAGATTGGGGAAGTTCTCCTGGATAATATCCTGCAGAGTGTTTTCCAACTTGGTTCCATTCTCCCCATCACTTTCAGGTACACCAATCAGACGTAGATTTGGTCTTTTCACATAGTCGCATATTTCTTGGAGGCTTTGCTCATTTCTTTTTATTCTTTTTTCTCTAAACTTCCCTTCTCGCTTCATTTCATTCATTTCATCTTCCATCGCTGATACCCTTTCTTCCAGTTGATCGCATCGGCTCCTGAGGCTTCTGCATTCTTCACGTAGTTCTCGAGCCTTGGTTTTCAGCTCCATCAGCTCCTTTAAGCACTTCTCTGTATTGGTTATTCTAGTTATACATTCTTCTAAATTTTTTTCAAAGTTTTCAACTTCTTTGCCTTTGGTTTGAATGTCCTCCCGTAGCTCAGAGTAATTTGATCATCTGAAGCCTTCTTCTCTCAGCTCGTGAAAGTCATTCTCCATCCAGCTTTGTTCCGTTGCTGGTGAGGAACTGCATTCCTTTGGAGGAGGAGAGGCCCTCTGCGTTTTAGAGTTTCCATTTTTTTCTGTTCTGTTTTTTCCCCATCTTTGTGGTTTTATCTACTTTTGGTCTTTGATGATGGTGATGTACAGATGGGTTTTTGGTGTGGATGTCCTTTCTGTTTGTTAGTTTTCCTTCTAACAGAGAGGACCCTCAGCTGCAGGTCTGTTGGAATACCCTGCCGTGTGAGGTGTCAGTGTGCCCCTGCTGGGGGGTGCCTCCCAGTTAGGCTGCTCGGGGGTCAGGGGTCAGGGACCCACTTGAGGAGGCAGTCTGCCGGTTCTCAGATCTCCAGCTGCGTGCTGGGAGAACCACTGCTCTCTTCAAAGCTGTCAGACAGGGACATTTAAGTCTGCAGAGGTTACTGCTGTCTTTTTGTTTGTCTGTGACCTGCCCCCAGAGGTGGGGCCTACAGTGGCAGGCAGGCCTCCTTGAGCTGTGGTGGGCTCCACCCAGTTCGAGCTTCCAGGCTGCTTTGTTTACCTAAGCAAGCCTGAGCAATGGCGGGCGCCCCTCCCCCAGCCTCGCTGCCGCCTTGCAGTTTGATCTCAGACTGCTGTGCTAGCAATCAGCGAGACTCCGTGGGCGTAGGACCCTCCGAGCCAGGTGTGGGATATAGTCTCGTGGTGCGCCATTTTTTAAGCCGATCTGAAAAGTGCAATATTCGGGTGGGAGTGACCCGATTTTCCAGGTGCGTCCGTCACCCCTTTCTTTGACTCGGAAAGGGAACTCCCTGGCCCCTTGCGCTTCCCAGGTGAGGCAATGTGTCACCCTGCTTCGGCTTGCGCACGGTGCGCGCACCCACTGGCCTGCGCCCACTGTCTGGCACTCCCTAGTGAGATGCACCTGGTACCTCAGATGGAAATGCAGAAATCACCCGTCTTCTGCATCGCTCACGCTGGGAGCTGTAGACCGGAGCTGTTCCTATTCGGCCATCTTGGCTCCTCCCCCTGTAATACATATTATTTATAATTTTTCAGACTACTATAATTAAACACATTTTTGCTCTTTATTGATAATGTGTGTTCTTATTTTGAATATTTATCATTAAACATTGTAATAACACAAATCTGTGTGAATTTTTGTGTGTCCAAGCTTCCTTCTTTAGTACCAAGTGGTCGCTTCCACTTTACTCGTCCATGTCTTGTGGATTTCAGTTTCTAATTCCAGATGGGCTTGAAAATCAGAACACTATTCAGCTTAAGCTTTGAGTGATACAGTAGTTTATAAATTCCTAAACGTGGTTCCAACAAGTGTATTATGTAGCTTTAGCTCATACTAAAGCTGTAAACTATTTCAGATACCTAGTCCATGAATTTTCTAATAATTTAGGGGAGGTTCCCAAACTGAGGTAGTATTAAACTATTGAGGAAATCAAAAATAATATTTGAGTCATTAAAATCAAAGTAATGAGCAATAAGAGAGATGATTTAAGTCATTTTAGGGAAAAGTTTCCCTTATTACAGAGGAGCATGGTAAATCAATACATGAGAGACTAAATAATTATTTTAGATGTGTTATGCAATGTCCAGTAGAATTTAAATCACAGAAAGGTTTACATTTGAACAGTGAAAGATACCTGCAGTATTCATAGATACCTGAGAATAGTTAGGCAAATATGTTTTCAAATAAAATACAAAGTTTACACTTGTTTTGCCTAACACGGTTGTACAGGCCAATGATTAAATGCACCAACTTTGGAATCAAGATTTCTTGGATTCAAATTCAAGCTCCACCATTGGCAAATTATTTAACCTACATGTGCCTCAGTTCCCTCATCTATATGTGGAGGCAATAGTTACACTCTCTTATAATGTTTTTGTTAGCATTGTCAGAAGATAGCTCATGTGGAGCATTTTAGAAGAATACTTATGTTTAACAGCCAACAGGTTTGCTTATTAAACTGTAGAGAAAAATTAAAAAGAAAAATCAAGAAGTTCTTCACTAGTTTAATTTTTCTACAAATGATAAAATGTTTCTGATTATATATGCTATGAATTTGTTTAATGTCTTGTTGAGGCATCTGAAGTGTGTGTGCATGTAAATATTGGCACATTTCTGAACACAATTTACACCGAGCCAAAGAGAGTCACTAATATTTGTTAAATTGCTTTTCTAAAGTGGGAAAAGTTAGTAGCATCTTTTCCAAAGGGTGCTTTATTCACACTAACTAATTAAGTGAATGAGCTTTCTGGTTTTAATTAAGTGGAGTGTTTGTATATGTATATGCCTGTTTATATACTCAGCAGCAATAAGGGTGAGATTTTAATATAGAAAGGAAGAAATAGCCACTAAGAAAGTTCAAGCCCATTCAATTAAAAATCCTAACCTGATAGTTTTAGGCAATGCAAAGTTAATGGACTGGTTCGAATTCCATAAAGTGGTACTTTTTTATCATCTGAAATGGCTCATGGATCTCATATGAACATACCTAATATTTCTGGAGCATTAACTCTTCAGAGGTATAATCACACTGTGTATCAATAAAGATAAAATACGTGATAAGTGAAATTTTGCTTTCTGGCTGCTTTGGGATTATGTGGCTAATGACCATCAGGCAGACACTCAGGCAATTACAATGGGGAGATTTCTTAGCTCTGAAAGCACAGGCAAGATTCCAAAATGCGCAAAACAAGCAGAGCATAGAGTAGGGGCAAAGGTGATATATTCATGGATGAGTGCAAGTTTTGGTTTTCAGGAGTTCAAGGAGCAAGTCTGTTCAGAATATTGTTATAAAGCAGATAGAGGACAAAAGCATAATTGAAATAACCAGAATGTACATAGGCTAACTGCATTGCTTTATGTGGTGTGGTTCTGTGGAAAGATTATTAGACTTACAAGAGTGAGGACTCACAGTTCTGCCAGCAAATAAGCTGAGTGGCTTCAGACAAGCCACTTTACTTATCTCTGGGCCTCAGTTTTCCCGTTTATGGATTAAAGACATTCACAGACATTGGCTGAGTGCCCGCAATGTGCCAGCTATTGAGCTAAACTTGGGATGCTAGAAAAGACAATCCCTTTTCTGGATTAGTAAGTTTACATTTTAAAGAGGCAAGAAGGCACTAAACAAGGGCAGTGAGGTTCAACAAGCTCTGTGGTTTTATTTCTCCTAAATGGGAGGAAAGATGGAGAGGAAGAAAAGTATGCAATCTCAGTTGCAAATGGAGGCAGGGGCTCACCATGTTCTCTGATACGATTGTACCTCCCATTGGTAAGAATCAGGTAATTGTCCTGAGCCTTGTCGAGTTGTTTATTTGTTTGTTTGTTGCAATAGCTTCTAACGTAATTGATCTGCTAAGAATTATTTATAAACTCTCTCATGTAAATGCCCTTACAATTGTCAATGGCTGTAATTCTATATCAAGATCAGTGCTATGGCATCTTTGATATAGCTATGAACTTCAAGTTTTATGTTTAAACTTATAGTATAATTTTTGGAAACATTATTCAATGGTAATGATATAAAAAATCAATAGGAATGGAAACATGACAAATGTTTCAACAATTAAAATAAAATATTGCTTTCTGTTTAAAAGAGCATATAGTCACCTTTCAAGTTAAACTTTGGTCTTACAATCCATTTTAATGATATAAGAGAAAATAAGCTTAATTAGGTTCATTGTAAAGTCCTCAAAAGGGCAGATCAGAATATCGGTCACTACCTTGTGGCCCAGGTAGAATTCCATAGTGCACAAATTACTGAATCTCTTTGAATATCTGAACAGTCAGAAAACTCTATTTAGAATTATGCATATGACAGAGACTAGAATGTGTTCTAAGAATAGCTTACATCACATCAAGAAGAAAAGCACCAGATGATTACTTTTAGTCAATTCTATTTTTGTACTGTAGGTACTGATAAAAAGCTTCTAACATAACGGAAGTAGCTGTTGCATCACAACATATCATCACATTTTAGAATTGGAAGAAATTGAACATGCATCTAATATAATTCCTTTGGACTAGGTCCGAGAAATAAAAGACACACTCAAGTTCACAGAAATATACAATTCTGACTCTTATATTCAGTGCTCTTACACATGTATTTTGCTGCTTTGTTATATAAAAATAACAGTAAATACAGATTCAAAAGTTTGGGGAACTTGTGAGTTGAGAGAACAAATCATAATAAAGCAAACCTAATAAAAGAAAATCTATATTTACACACATGACTAAATGTCAGCGATTTTTATCTTTACAAAAGGATTCACTGAAAGCTTCTGTTAAGTGTTAAACTATGTTTCTTCAAGACTTTTATTTGTTTGTACTATATTGATAGCACTATACATATGTTACATAAAATATACCTACTCATAAACTGTCTTTGAGTTATTGGAGTGATTTCTGTTCTGAGAATTCTGAATTTGTTAATGGACAGATAATGCAGAGAGAAAACTTGATTAAAGCCCTGGCAACAGATGATACTATGACTATACCTCAACTAAAATGCCATGTCATAAATAGTTATTTTAATATTTATGGTACTTACTTTTGAGTAGGGATATGGGAAAACCTCTCAAAAGCTATCATCCAGGTTTTAATATAAGGAGGAACAAACCTAGGAGAGTACTGGGAAATGGGGAATAAATGTATAGAAGTATCTGGCACTGTTAGTTAGTCAGGAAATAAGACATTAATAAAGAAAATCTTTTTAAAATTTTGATTATCTACATGCCTTATAAAATATCACTGCTATAAAATATATGATAAAATCTGAGTTTTTCTTACATAGTTTTTCTTCCAAATCTTTTCAACATGTTCTTAACATCCATGATGTTTAACAGATCTTAAACATTGTTGAAAATATACCATTTTCAATAATATGCTGTTTTTCCATTCCTATATATGCCACTAAGTGCCTGCCACTTAGTGGACACTTAACACAAATTTGTTGAATGAATACATGAATATGTGTTGATTTTCAATGTAGGAACAATTTTAAAATATCAAAAAAATTATTCAATTTCTTGGTCTTTAAATAGCTTATTAGAGGAATAAATTCTAACTGAAAATGATAATAACTAAACTTTATTATCTCCTATTTATTACAGGTATTACACAGCAAGTGGGCACCAATATATCATTTCCTCAGTAGTCATAACTGCAATGGATTTTGTTACATCAGTATAGCCAATTTACCAAAGAAGTTTGGTCAAAATATCAAAGAATGCCTTACCAATAATCGGATAGTGCCTTTTAACTGTGTCCAAGACCCTACATACTAAGTAGCTTGGGTTGTGATAATAAAACCTAGATGAACTGCAAACTGCAGTCCAAAACAACACAGGTCATCTCATCTTCTTTGGATAGCTTCCACAACTAAGGAAGCATATGTGGGTCTTATGATTTTAGAATATAGATGACATCGTCTATATGATAGAAGAACTTTAATAAACACCCAAGTAAATATATGGAAACTCACAATTGCTATAATTTTGAAATGTAAGGAATTTGACATAACAAAATAGGATGAATTTTGCCTTTGCAGATCAAATACTTTTCAATGCCAGTCTTTTGATGTTTTGATAGCCTATGCATGTAGGTAAGCCGTGTTTAGAATGCTGCATTGAAGAAGGAATCCTGGCCAGATTACTTGCATTAACTTTGGATGCTCTTTGTTAACTATACTTCTAGAATTACAGAGAAGCCTGAGGCCACATTGAAGGGTAATTGAATGACTTGATTCTTGGTAGTAAATTGCAGAAATTAAAGAATAATTCCCCACACTATGTTTATTGACCTCATGAAAGCTATTAATGTCGTTAAGGCCTGGCTGCACAAAGACAGTCAAGTATCATGGTTGACTTGGCTTTTTGCTCCTGTGTCCCTCTAACTATCACAGCTGGGGTCATTACATTCATTCTTTCATTTATTAAATAAATATTTATTGAGTGCCCGCTATACGCCAAGCTTCCCACTTGGTGTAGAAGTGACAAGGAGTGAATGAGATGTGATTCCTTATGCAGCTGAACACTGGTAACTTAGAAGAATCAGATTAATACTAGCCTTATTTGACCTTGCATGCAGACTCAAGTAGCTGTGTAACCCTCTTGACTTCTCATCTCTGAGTCATTGCCTTACTTCTTGGCCTTACTTCCTTATTTTGGGGATCATTTTGTACGTGTTTGCTCTTAGGCACTCCTAAACACTGGAATTCTGCTTCAGATCCTCAGAATTCATAGCATATCATTCCTCCACTATCCTGTTCTCCACATTTTCAGCTAAGCCATCATTAAGCATCTGAATGTTAGTTATTACCAGGTTCCTTTGATAGCCTGTTTCTCTTTCATTCTTAGAGGCTGAATAGATTCTGTTACTGAAACTCAACACTTAGTTGATACCTGCTACAACTTTAACTACTCATTGACTGTTTACGGCTTTTGCTGTAAGTTGGAGTATGGTGACAAACACACAAGTAAGTTTGCAAAGGTATAGAATATTCATGCCTTAAATAATATCTACCTTAACTTCTAGGCTATACGGTCATTGAAAAATAGAGCTAAGTTGTATTCATCTCTTGTCACTCAGTATTTAATACATGGATATTTTGTTTTATTAAATATTTACATGTATCAATGCCAAATAGTTTTATAGATTAGCTGAAGCGGATTAACTCCTTCTTCATTTAAGAATGACTCAGTTAGGTTAGCAAAGAGAAGTGAGTGATTTTAATCTATAAATTTCCCTCCAACTTGGCATTGTTTGCTTCCTCCTTGTAGGGTTAATTCAAAACGGTCCAGAGCTTTAGTAATTTGCTGGTTAGGTGCATTTTCCCCAAAACTCTCATAGTACTGTTCTTGTTGACTTCTTTAATACTAGCTCCAATTGCTACAGTATGTGTGTTGTGTGTGTGTGGTTTTTTTTTCTAGATGTAATTTACCTACTAAAATATTCACCTGTTTGAAGTAAAGAATTCAGTATTTTTTTGTATATTTGCAAGGTGGTATGGTTGTCACAACTATCAAGTTTCAGGATATTCTCAGCCCAGTAAAAAACTCATACCTTTTAGCAATCACTCCTCTCCCTTCCAAACCTCTGAAGAGATAATCTACTTTTTGTATTGGTGCACTTGCCTTTTCTAAACATTTCATATAAAAATATCATGCAATATGTAGCTTTTTGTATCTGACATTTTCACTTAGTGTAATATTTTAAAGGGTTATCTACATTGTAGCGTAAATCACTACTTTCTTTCTTCTTTGTTTTTTTTTTTTTTTTTTTTTTTCTGAGACAGAATCTCACTCTTTGCCCAGGCTGGAGTGCAGTGGCAGGCTCTCAGCTCACCGCAACCTCCACCTCCTGGGTTCAAGTAATTCTCTGCCTCAGCCTCCTGAGTAGCTGGGATTACAGGCATCTGCCACCACACCCAGCTAATTTTTTTGTATTTTTTTTTTTTTCTTTTTGTAGAGACAGGGTTTCACCATATTGGTCAAGCTGGTCTCAAACTCCTGACCTTGTGATCTTCCCTCCTCGGCCTCCCAAAGTGCTGGGATTACAGGCGTGAGCCTCCACACCCGGCCCTGCTTTCTTTCCTTCTCTTTTGGCTGAATAATGTTTTATTGCATGTATATGCTACCTTTTATTTATTCCTTCATCAGATAATGAACATTTAGATTGTTTGCACTTTTTGGCTCTTTTGAATAGTGCTGTGATAAACATTTAGATTGTTTACACTTTTTGGCTTTTATGAATAGTGCTGCTATTAACTTTCAAACAAGTTTGTGTGTGGACATGTGGTCTCAGTTATCTTGGATATATACATAGCAGTATAATCTGTGGATCATATGGAACTTTATGCTTAACTTTTTAAGGAACTGCCAAACTGTTTTTCAAAGTAGCTGCATTATTTTATATTCTGACCAGCAAAAGTATGAGGGCTCATATTTTTCCAAATCTTTGCCAACACTTCTTATTGTCTGCTCTTTTGCTTAGAAACCTCCTAGTGTATGTGAAGTGGTTATCTCACTGTGGCTTTTCCTAATGCATTTCACTTTCCTGTTGGCCAATGATGTGGAATATATTGTCCATTTGTACATCTTCTTTAGAAAAATCTCTATTCAAATCTTTTGCCCATTTTTTTTTACAGAATTATTTGATCTTCCTGTTGAGCTCTAGCTAAGGGTTCTTCATATATTCTGGATATTAGACCTTCATCAGATATGTGATTTACAAACATTTTTTCCCATTTGTGTGTTACCTTTTCACTATCTTGATACTCTACTTTGAGGTGAAAATGCTTTTAAATTCGATGAAGTCCAATTTATCTATTTTTTCTTTGATTTCTTGTGCTTTTGGTATTATGTTTAAATATTGCATTTCTAGAATAAATGTCATGAATAATTATACTGATGATTTCTTCTAAGAGTTTTATAGTTTTAATGCTTATTTTTAGTTATTTGATTTATTTGGGGTCTATTTTTATATATAATGTGAGGAAGGATTACAACTTCCTTCTTTTTCATGTAGATATGCAGATGTTTGCAGCACCATATGTCAAAAAAATCTCTTCTTTCCTCATAAAATTTTCTTGACACTCTTGTTAAAATTCAATTGACCATAAATGTGTGGGTTTATTACAGTACTTATATTTCTATTTCATTGATTTATACATCTATCCTATGCAAGTACCACAAAGTCTTGATTACAGCAGTTTTATAGTAAGCTTTGGAATTGGCGAGTATATGTTTTCAAACTTATTACTTTCCAAGATTGTTTAGCTCATTCTTAGTTCTTTTATATTTAAATTTTTGCATCAGTATGTTAATTTATGCAAAAAATGCATTTGGGACTTGACAAGATTTTGTTAAATATGTGGATGAAGTTTTAGAGTATTACATCTTAACAAGTCTTTAATCCATGAACATGGAATTCCTTTCTATTTATTTAGGATTTCTTTATTTTATTTTAATGATATTTGGTACTTGCAGTGTACAAGTCTTATACTTCTTTTGTTTATTTATACCTAAGAATTTTATTTTTGATAATATTATAAATGTTATGGTTTCCTTAATTTAAATTTTTGTATTGTTCATGGGTAATGTATAGAAAAAATACTTTGTACAATGATCTTATATCCTGAAACTTTGCTCAGTTCATTTATTTAATATTAGATTTAACTGTTAGGGTGCATCGCATGTGAATGTCTTACGGTAAGTAATTAGTTTCATATGCAATTCAGTTACACTCAAAAACAGATTCTGGGCTTGATTTTCAACACATTCTTTTCTGTGGCTGTGAGATGACAGCTGTAGGAAAACACTGCTAGAGGAGCCCTTTGCTTTTCAGGTTATGTATTAAGATAAGAATTTTTAGCTTTCTGTTTCTTCTTCTTTTTCCCCAAAGCATCTAGCATTATTTAAAAAAAAAAAGTCATGCCATTTCTGGTACTAATTCTTTTAGCTTGCATTTCCTAGAAAATAAGCATGAAGCAAAATTTAAGCGTTAATGCTTTTGTGGGAGGTATAATCCCAAGGCAATGAAAGTTGGTGGAAAGCATCCAGAAGCTGAATGAAAATAAAAGGTGATGGGTTTTTTATTTGAGCACTACTTCACAAGCTAATAAAGAGACAAAGCAGGTTGATAGGCCTTGCAGGAAATCTTGGATAGGTGATACATATACAAGGACAAATCACAAGTGTGATAAATTTCAAAATTACTTATATTCCATATCTTCCCTGCTTCTTATTCCCCATTTACCAGCATTTGTTTGATGGATATTCTCTACTGATAGAACTCTTTTTCTGCCCAATCAAAACATTTTAGCAGCATAGTTTGGGAAATGGAGAGCAGGATAGCTATGTGAACAAATACAATATCTCACATATCTATTGACCATTTTAATAAGAAATATCACATAATTATTTTTATTAACTTCTGCACTAGAGTGTACGGCTTTTAATAAATATTTCAGAGAACTATGACCTTAATGTAGTTTTATATGTTCTAAAGTCTGAAGCAGCCTTGTAAATTATATAGTATGCTGGATTATGAGCATATAATAGTGCCCTATTTTTTAAAGTCTTCTAAATTAATTCCATTCATAGTAATGTTATATTGTATAATTAATCTGGTACAACTAGTTCCACATTTCATTCCTTTATTAATAAAATATAAATTCACCCATGTTTTGATCCAGAGGACAATATTTTAATTAAATTTCTAAGCAAATTCTAAGTCTCTAAAAAATACTTTAGAAAACTTCATAAGACACTTAAAGATTTAGAGCTACTTAGCAGATGCTGAGGGCAAGAAATAAAATACAAAACAAATTCAGCCACAAAATAAACTGACCTGCAAACTGACCTCCTAAGAGTTAAACTACAGAATATATTCAACTTTAAGTGTGATTAATATAGTGGCTTGTCATTGAAACAAACTGGTTCCTCAGTTACATGAACCTCTCAACCAAACCTCATATATTTTGATGAACAATAAACAGAATAACTGCACAAAATATTCTCTCAGTTGAGCTACTGACTTCACATCATTGCTGTAGGAAATTGAGGCAAGTTAGCTAATTATCACTGCTGCCTCATTAGAATTTTAACAGAGAATAATGCTGATCTCTAGTAACTACTCCCTTGTTGTGGGAACGGAATAAGAGATTACCCTGTCTTCTTCTTTTATGAGGTCTAGAAATGACCTGGACATACAGGGCTATAAGATGAAAAAACAAACAAACAAACAAACACAGGAGCAAAGAGAACAAGGGTTAGAAAGCAGAAGTGTGTGTGTGTGTGTGCGTGTGCGTGCGTGTGTGTGTGTGCATGCATGCATGTGTCTGTGTGTGTGTGTGTGTTCAGTGAGGTTAGGACTGTTAAAATTTGAGCAGTTCAGACTTTCCACAAGATTCTCCTTGAATCCCTTGGTCATGTCAGAATTTCCTTCAGGTGTTGAAACTTTCCACCCAAACTCAGTATTTGTACATTTTACTTGTTAACGTCTTGGATGTCAGCCAAATGATAACTAGCTATATTTCATTTGATTTTGTGAAGATAGCTTGAGATTGCCTAGCTTCTGCAGCTTTCGAGCTCTCTTGGCAAATTCGGAATGTACGTTGTATGTTTTTAAGACAATTGTCATCATTATGATACACTCATCTGAAAACCTTAGTTTCAAAACAAAGTGTTCTTTTAAAATCATATTTCAAAGATTCCTTCTTCAAACAGCCAATGTTTCAATATTAAAATAATAAGATAGATATAAACCATAGCTTTAATTTGGGAGGAAGTGTTTGAAAAAAACTGGTTACAAACAGGCCTTTCTTTTCAATGATTACACTCTGAATATTGTTTTCTGATTTACATTGGCAGCTAATAGTTAGAGGGACTTTTGCTGCTTCTGATTCTGACCATTTCAAATTCTGGTCGTTTTAAATAGAAATATAATAGGAATTTAAAAATAAGCATAAGCATAATTTAGCTGTGCCTACTGCTTACTAGGGCTGAGTACTTGTGCAAGTTGTTCATGCCCAATGAAGTCTGTCTATTTTGACTTAATAAATGTTTCCTGCATGAATAAATGAATGAATGTCTATTATTATGTGCCAAAAATATCAGTGGTTAAAAATATGAAGATTAATAGAGCACAACTTGTGACTTTCACAAGGTTTCAGAGTGAAAAGAGGAGAGACATGAAATAAAACAATCACGACCTTTATAGCAGTATGAATAAGACACCCTGGGAGCTACAGGGAGAAAAGAATTTACCTATGACTGGGAGGTCAAGAACTTTCTGAAAGAAATTATGTTTGACCTGAGGTTTAAGAATGTCTCAGAGGCATTCTTCAAAATGACTAAACAAGATTTTGAAAATGCCATGCCAGAGAAGGAAAAATGTATAAAAACAGAAAATAAAGCCATAAAGACCAGGATGCATTGCATAATTTAAAAACCTGGTGATTAATTGCAGGAGCAGAGTTGTTCAAAATATTTGTAATGCTCGGACCTCAAATAATCTTTTGGTTCACAAGAATAGTTTTGGATCTTATCATGCAAGTCAGCAGTTTTCAACATGTCTTTCTCTGTAGCACATAGGACAGATGACAGCTACATACATGACACACTACACAAGCAGAGCCAAAGAACAGTGTGATTCCTTGCACTCCATCTATGCTGTCTTTTTCTTATATAAATTAAGAAATAATATAAAAATAAGCAATGAAAATGGGATTATTACAACTTTTATTTTCCCCAAATTGATTTAGTAAGTTATTCACAAAATTGTTGATACAGTTATCTCACATCATTGTACTATTAACACAATAGTGGACCAAGCTGCTGTTAGTGTAGAAGGGAAGAGTCCACTAAATATTTTAGACAAAGTTGTGCATGGTCACATTTTTTTAAGAAAAGGGGATATTGGTGGCAGAGAGGGAGAATAGAGGGATTACAGTGAGGACCTTCATACAGTAATTCTCAACACAGATGGGACACAGTTTTCTGGGGTGACATGGCAGACACCAGGAATTGGCTAGCTCAATCACCTTTTCTTTTTCTTTTTCTCCACTGTGGTGGGCGAAAAAATGATACTTAACTTGTCTCTCTTGCAAGGAGGATTGTGTATGTGGCTACTCAGGCTAATAAGATGTAAGCATTAGTCTGCCCAGAAGTTCTGGGAGAACTTTCCTGATTAAAGGGGCATACTGTTGGTACTTCTCCTTAATCCTTCTTTCTGTCTTGAATAAAGAGGTGATTCCTAGAATTGCACAGCCACTTTGTGTCCAGAATATCCAAGAAAATTATAGTCAGCTGACATATTTTAGTTGTCTACGGCAGCCCTACTCCAGAATTCTTGTTAAAAAACTAATTAAAAATAAACTGCCATTTATTTAAGCCATTGCATGTTGAATTTTTTTGTTCCTTGAAGATAATAGGGGATGTTTCTGGAGATCAAAGTGCTACTTTATTGAGAATTATTGTTTTAGTGATCCACTAGCATTTATGGCAGCATGTATATCTTTCAGTTGTAAAGAAATAGAGGAAAAAGGCTCAGAAATGATTTCTATTATTTTGTTGCAAGATTATTGGAATAATTCAGGTAAAATTAAAGAAGGACCACTCTGGCAATAACAACAAGGGTGTAGAGAAGGGAATTGGAGAGAAGCAATTAATATTAGTAGAAATAAAAGCAATACGATATTTGGTATATAGAATTTAATATAGAAAATATAGAATTTAAGATATCTACAGACAATGAATAAATGATATTGAGAAATCTTTGGAGAATATGAGCCTGAAGCTCATGAGAGGTATTAAGCAGTTAAATGCTCATATAAAATTCATAACTTAGATCAGAAGAGTTAAGCTTATAGTCCATGGTCCAAAAAAACTTCTGAATGATGACACAGTTTAGTTTAGCAAATGGTTTTTTAATTGGCTAGGTTGACACTTATGGATGATCACCTGTCAAAAAATGTTTTGGAACTGCTCTAAACATGGAATGCATCAAACCCTTATAATAAAATAGAATTAATATCAATAATCCATTTGGGTAATAGAGATAGTTTTGTTCCCACCTGCACTGTATTGATTTGCTCTATGAAATGTGTAGCCTAGGTCCATACTTGAATTCATACAGATATTCAGCTATGCAGACGCTTTTTAATTTGACATAGTCAGACTTTTCTATTTTTGCTTTTATTTTCTACATTTTTAAGCATTATATCTAAGAAATCATTGGTAAGACCACTATTAAGGATCTTCTCCCCTGTGTTCTAGAAATTTTTCAATTTTCGGTGTTACATTTAAGTCTTTAATCCATCTTGAGTTTATTTTTGTGTATGGTATAAGATAAAGGTCCAATTTCATTCTTTTGCATGTGGAGATCCAGTTTTCCTAACACCATTTATTGAAGAGACTATCCCAATTGTGTATTCTTGGCACCCTTGCCAAAGATCAGTTGACTGTGTACAAATGAATTTATTTCTGGGCTCTCTATGCTATTCTATTGATATGTCTGTCTCTATGGCAGCATCATATAGTTTGACTACAGTAGATTTTTAATGTGTTTTGAAACCAGGAATTATAAAGCCTTTAACTTTGCTCTTTTTCTAGATTGTTTCTGCTATTCAGAGTCTGCTGGGATTCCATATGAGTTTTGTGATTGTTTTCTCTGTTTTTGTAAAAAACGCCATTGAGACTTTGATAGGAAGTCTATTTAATTTGTAGATCACATTGGGTAGTATAGACATCTCAATAATGTCTTTAAATTAATAAACATATGATGATGTCCCTCCACTGCATGTATTGTCTTTCCAATATATATTGTCTTTAATTTTGTTCAACAATGTTTTGTAGTTTTCAGCATGCAGATCTTTTGCCTCTTGATTAAGTTTATTTCTAAACATTTTATTCTTTTGGATGCTATTGTAAATAAGATTTTCTTCTTGATTTCCTTCTTAAATTATTCATTTTTAGTGTATGAAAACACAATTTATTTTTATATATTTATTTTGTATTCTGCAACGCTATTGAATTTGTTTGTTATTTCTAAGAGGCTTTTTGTTGTCGTTAAGGTTTTAGGCACTTTATACATAAAAGATCATGTCATCTGCAAACCAATAATTTTATTTCTTCTCTTACAATTTCTTTAACCATTGAGCATGATGGTAACTGAGGGATTTTCATATGTGGCCTTTATTATGTTGAGGTACTTTCCTTCTACTCTTAGTTCATTGAGCATTTTTATATTGAAAAGGTGCTGAAATTTGTCAAACTTTATTTTTGTGTCTAAGGAGATGATCATGTGATTTTTACCCTTTAGTCTGTTAATATGGTGTATCACATTAATTGATTTTGGTATCTTGAACTACCCTTGACCCCCAAGAATAAATCCGACCTGTCCATGGTGTATTATCCTTTTACGTACTGTTAGATTCAGTTTGCTATATTTTGTGAAAATTTTTAAAGTTGTATTCATCAGGAATATTGGCCTACAGTTTTCTTTTCTTGCAGTGTCTTTGTCTGGCTTTGGAATCAGATGAAGCTGGCCTCATTAAATGCGTACAAAAGTGTCCTTTCCTCTTCAAATTTTGGACAAGTTTAGAAAAGTTTGGCGTTAGTTATTCTTTAAATGTTTGGTGGAAATCACCAATGAAGCCATCTGGTTCTGCAGGTTTCTTGGGAGGTTTTTGATTACTGATTCACTCTCTAGCAGTCTCTTATAATTCTTTTATTTTTTCCTCTGGTCATCATTTGAAATGTTTCCTCTTTCATTACTGATAATTTATTTATTTGAATAGTTTCTCTTTTTTCTAAGTTTAACCAAAGATTTATAAACTCTTAGTTTATAAATATAAACTCTTAGTTTATTTTTTTCTATTATTTTTCTAGTCTCTATTTTATTTCTGCTCTAACATTTATCATTTTCTTTCCTCTGCTATCTTTGGAATTAGTTTGTTCTTCTTTCTCTAATTCTTTGAGGTATAGAATTTGGTTGCTTCTTTAAGATCTTCCTATTATCTAAATGTAGGCATTTAATCATTGTGAACTTCTCCCTTGGTACTACTTTTACTGAATTGAATATGCTTGATATAATGTGTTTTCATTTCCATTTGTCTCAAGATGTTTTCTTACTTCCTCTTTTATTTTTTCTTTGACCCATTTGTTATTAAGAGCGTGTTCAATTTCCACATATTTGTGAATTGTACATTTTCCATCTGCTATTGATTACTAGTTGCATTCCATTATGTTTGGAAAAGATACCTGTTATAGTTTCAATCCCCTGGGTGGGTGTGGTGGCTCACACCTGTAACTGCAGCACTTTGGGAGGCTGAGGCGGGTGGATCGTTTGAGCCCAGGAGTTTGAGACCATCCAGGGCAACGTGGAGATATCCTGTCTCTACATGAAATACACACATAAAAAATTCCCAGGCCATGGTGGCGCACAACTGTAGTCCCAGCTACTCCAGAGGCTGAAGCAGGTGGATCAGTTGAGTATGGTAGGTCGAGGTTGCAGTGAGCCATGATAGTGCCCCTGTACTCCAGTCTGTATAATAGTATGAGATCCTGTTTCAAAAGAGAAAAAGGATAAAATCTTTTTCAATTTGTTAAGACTTGTTGTGACCTAACATGTAATCTATTCTGCAGAATATTCTTTATGTACTTGAGAAGAACGTGTCATCCGTTGCTATTGGGTAGAATATTCTGTGTATGTCTGTTATGTCCGTTTTGTCTATAGCATTGTTCAAGTCTCCTGTTTCTTTCTTGATCTTCCATATTAATATTGTACATATTATTGAAAGTGGGGTATTGAAATCTCCTACTATTATGGTGTGGATTTCTATTTTTTCCTCCAGTTAGGTCAATGTTTGTTTCACATATTCAAGTGCTCTGATGCTGCGTGCACATATATTTATAATTGTCATATTATCCTGGAGAATTAACTATGTTCTTACTATGTAGTGTCTTTTTTTGTCTCTTGTGCACATTTTTTACTTAAAGTCTCTTTTGTCTGATATAAATATGGCCACCGCTGCTTTCTTTTGGTAATCATTTGCATAGAATATCTCTCTTCCATTATTTCACTTTCAGCCTATGTGTGACTTTGCAGCTAAAGTGAGTCTCTTTTAGACAGAATAGAGTTGGCTGTCTTTAATAAAATAACCCACTCAGCCACTCTATGTTTCTTGGGTACAAAGTTTAATCCATCTCTATTTTCCTCTCCTGCTATCTTTTTTTGTATTTCATTGTATCTTTTTCAGTATTTCATTGGGGTTTTTTTTGCAGTGACATGCTTTGGTATCTTTCTTATTTTTTGTGATTTTCTATAGACATTTATGAAATGGTTACGTGGAGTTTACATAAAACAACTTATACTTATTATAATACATTTAATCTGATCAAAACTTAACTTCAATTGCATATGAAACCTCTATACTTTCACCTCTTTTGTATCCACACTATGTATTCCTGATGTCACAGTTACATCTTTTTATGTTGTGTATTCATTAATAATTTATATAGTTATAATGTTTAATACTTTTTTCTGTTAACTTTTATACCAGAATTTAAAGTGAATTATGCACCACTGTTTTAGTATTACATCTCTCCTTATTTGTATGTATACGTGTGTGTATATATATATAATATGTATTATATACATATAATACATATGTTATATATTATATATGATATATAACATATATAATATATACAATATATAATATATATAATATATGTTTATATATAATATATATTATATATATGTTTATATATATTATATAAAACATATATATTATATATCATATAAATAATATATAACATATATATTATATATCATATAAATAATATATAACATATATTATGTATTATATATAATATATATAACATATCTAATATATATGATATATAACATATATGACATATAACATATATGATATATAACATATATGATATATAACATATATGATATATAACATATATGATATATAACATATATGATATATAACATATATGATATATAACATATATGATATATAACATATATTTTATATATAACATATATTATATATAACATATATATTATGTATATCATATATTATATAACATATATTATATATAACATATATTATGTATAACATATATATTATATATCACATATATATTATATATAACATATATATTATATATAAAATATATATTATATATAACATATATATTATATATAAAATATATATTATGTATAACATATATATTATATATAAAATATATATTATGTATAACATATATATTATATATAAACTATATTTTATGTATAACATGTATATTATATATAAAAGATATATATTATATATAACATATATTATATATAAAAGATATATATTATATATAACATATATTATATATAAAAGATATATATTATATATAACATATATTATATATAAAAGATATATATTGTATATAACATATATATTATATAAAATATATATGATATATAACATATATATTATATATAAAATATATGATATATATAAAAATATATAATATATATAAAAAATATATATTATATATAAACTATATAATATATATAAAATATCTATTATATATTATATATTACATATTATATATATTATATATTATATATATTATATATTATATATAAAATATATATTATATATATAAAATATGTATTATATATAAAATATATATTATATAATATATATTATATATGAAATATATATTATATATAATGTATATAATATATAAAATGTATATTATATATAAAATATATATGTTATATCTATAAAATACATATATATTATATAAAATATACATTATATATATTTTGTATATATTATATATAAAATATGCATTATATATTTTATATATATTACATATACAAAATATATATATTATATATAAAATATATATTATATATAAATATATATCTTATATATATAAAATATATAAAGTATATATTATATATTTTATATAATATACATGTATTTTATATTTATATATATATTTTCTATAATATACATCTATTTTATATATATTTTATATAAAATATATAGATTATATATAATATATATAAAATATATGTATATTATATATAAAATATATATATAATATATATGATATATAAAATATATATATCATATATATTATATATAAAATATATATAATATATATTATATAAAATATATATATAATATATATATTATATATAAAATATATATATAATATATATTATATATAAAATATATATCATATATATTATATATATGATATGTATAATATATAAAATATATATAATATATAATATATATAATATATATAATATATATAATATATAAAATATATATCTAATATATAAAAATATATATTATATATGAAATATATCATATATAAACATATATTATATATAAAACATATATCATATATAAACATATATATTATATATAAAACATATATCATATATAAACATATATATTATATATAAAATATATATCATATATAAACATATATATTGTATATAAAATATATATCATATATAAACATATATATTGTATATAAAATATATATCATATATAAACATACATATTGTATATAAAATATATATCATATATAAACATACATATATATAAAAATATATCATATATAAACATACATATTATATATAAAAATATATCATATATAAACATACATATTATATATAAAAATATATCATATGTAAACATACAGAATATATAAAATATATATAATATGTAAACATACAGAATATATAAAATATATATAATATATAAACATACAGAATATATAAAATATATAATATATAAACATATATTATATATAAACATATATTATATGTTATATATTATATATAAAATATAAACATATATTATACATTATATATTATATATAATATAAACATATATTATACATTATATATTATATATAATATATAAACATATAGTGTATATAATATATAAACATATATAGTGTGTATTATATATAATATATAAACATATTATATATTATATTATATAAACATATATTATATATCTTATATAATACATAAACACATATTATATATTATATATAAAGATATATATGATATATTATATATAAGCATATATTATATATAAAATATATAATATATTTGTATATATTAATAATTAATAATAATATATAATATATTATGTATGTAATATATTATATGTATTATATACATAAATAATATATAGTATATTATGTACATAATATGTTATACATAATATATATTATGTAATATATATTATGTGTATTCTATATTATATATAATATATATTATGTATTATACATAATATACATAATATATAATATACATAATATATACAAAGATATATATATATCTTTGTCCATGGGCTTTATATTTTTGTGTGCTTTTGTTTTTATGTTTTTGTTTTGTTTTTATGTTTATGTTTTGTTTTATGTTTACTGTCTTTTTGTTTCAACTTGAAAGACTCCCTTTGACATTTCTTATAATGTAGATCTAGTGGTAGACTCCCTTAGCTTATGTTTATAAGAAATAGTTTTTCTCACCACTATTTTCCAAGGTAAGTTTTGATGAGTGTATTATTCTTAGTTGGCAGGCTTATTTTTTACTTTTAACACCTCAAAAAGGTAATCACAATCCTTATAAGATGTCTGCTGAGAAATTTATTTGTAGTCTTACAAAAGCTCTCTTGTATGTGATTAGTTGCTTTTATCTTACTGCTCCTGAAATTCTGTTTGTCTTTGACTTTTGACAAGTTGATTATTATCTATCTTGGTGAGATCTTCTTTAGACTTATTTTACTTGGGAAATTTGGAGTTCTTGAATCTAGATGTACATTTCCTGCAACACAGTAAGGAAGGTTTTGCCATTATTTCTTTTTGTTATTGTCATTTTAACTTTTACTTTAGGTTTTGGGGTACATGTGGAGGTTTGTTACACAGGTAAAATCATGTCATGGGGATTTGTTGTACAGATTTTCTTTTTTATCACCAAGTTATTAAGCCGAGCATCAGTAGTTATCTTTTCTGCTCTTCTCGCTCCTCCCACCCTCCACCCTCAAGTAGATCCCAGTGTCTGTTGTTTTCTTCTTTGTGTTCATAAGTTTTCATTGTTTAGCTTCCACTTTTAAGGGAGTACATGCAGTATTTGGTTTTCTGTTGCTGTGTTATTTTGCTAAGGATAAGAGCCTTTAGCTCCATACATGTTCTTGCAAAATACATGATCTCCTTCTTTATTATGGCTGCATAGTATTTCACAGTGTATATGTACCACATTTTCTTAATCGAATCTACCATTGATGGACATTTAGGATGATTCCATGTCTTTGATATTGTGTTAGTACAGTAATGAACATTCTTGTGCATGTGTCTTTGTGGTAGAATGATTTATATTTCTCTGGGTACATACCCAGTAATGGGATTGCTGGGTTGAATGGTAGTTCTGCTTTTAGCTCTTTAAGGAATCACTATACTGCTTTCCACAATGGTTGAAGTAATTTACACTCCAACCAACAGTGTGTTAGTCTTCCCTTTTCTCTGTAATTTTTGTAGCATCTGTTACTTTTTGACTTTTTAATAATAGCTATTCTGACTGGTGTGAGCTGGTATCTCAATATGGTTTTGATTTGCATTTCCCTAATGATTAGTGATATTGAGCTTCTTTCATATGCTTGTTGCCTGCATGTATGTCTTCTTTTGAGAAGTGTCTGTTCATGTCCTTTGCCCATGTTTTAATGGGATTGTTTTTCTCCTGTAAATTTGTTTAAGTTCTTTACAGATGCTGGATATTAAACCTTTCTCAGATGCACAGTTTGCAAATATTTTCTCCCATTCTGTAGGTTGTTTATTTACTCCATTGATAGTTTCTTTTGCTGTGCAGAATCTCGTAAGTTTAATGAGATCCCACTTGTCAATTTTTGCTTTTGTTGCGATTGGTGTGTTTGTCATGAAATCTTTGTCCCTTCTTGTATCCAAGATGGTATTCCCTAGGTTTTCTTCCAGAGTTTTTATAGTTTTGGGTTTTACATTTAAGTTTTAATCCATATTGAGTTGATTTTTGCATATGGAGTAAAGAAGGGGTCCAGCTTCAGTCTTCTACATATAGCTAGCCAGTTATCCCAGCACCATTTATTGAACAGAACGTCTTTTCCCCATTGATAATTTTTGTCAGCTTGTCAAAAAAAATCAGGTGATTGTAGGTATGTGGTCTTATTTCTGGGCTCTCTATTCTCTTCCATTTGTCCGTGTGTCTGGTTTTATACCAGTTCTATGCCGTTTTGCTTACTGTGCCCCTGTAGTACAGTTTTAAGTCAGATAACATGACGTCTCCAGCTTTGCTCTTTTTGCTTACAATTGCTTTGGCTATTCAGGCACTTTTTTGGTTCCATATGAATTTTAAAATAGCTTTTTTCTTGTTCTGTGAAAAATGTCATTGGTAGTATAATATAGTAGTGTAGTTTTAAGTCAGGTAACATGACGCCTCCAGCTTTGTTCTTTTTGCTTACAGTTGCTTTGGCTATTTGGGCACTTTTATGGTTCCATATGAATTTTAAATTAGCTTTTTACTTGTTCTGTGAAAAATGTCATTGGTAGTTTCATAGGAATAGTATTGAATATGTAAATTATTTTGAGCAGTATGGCCATTTTAATGATATTGATTCTTCCTATCCATGAGCACGGAATGTTTTTCCACTTGTGTAATCTCTGACTTCTTTGAGCAGTGTTTTATAATTCTCATTGTAGAGATCTTTCACCTCCCTGGTTAGCTGTATTTCTAGGTATTTTGTTCATTTTGTGGCAATTATAAATGGGCTTGCCTTTCTGATTTGGCTTTTGCCTGGGCTGTTATTGTTGTATAAAAATGCTAGTGAGTTTTGTACGTTGATTTTGTATCCTGAAACTTAGCTGAAGTTGTTTATCAGATCAAGGAGCTTTTGGGCAGAGACTATGGGATTTTTGAGATAAAGAATCATATTGTCTGCAAATAGAGATAGTTGACTTCCTCTCTTCCTATTTGGATGCCCTTTATTTCTTTCTATTGCCTGATTGCTCTGGCTAGGACTTCCACTACTGTGTTGAATAGGAGTGGTGAGAGAGGACATCCTTACCTTGTGCAGGTCTTCAAGGGGAATGCTTTCAGCTTTTGCCCAATCAGTATGATGTTTGTTGCGGGTTTGAAACAGATGACTTTCATTACTTGAGTTATGTTTCTTCAATACCTAGTTTATTGAGAGGTTTTAACTTGAAGGGGTGTTGAAATGCATCAAAAGTCTTTTCTGGATTGATTGAGATATGGTGGTGTTTGCGTTTAGTTTTGTTTATGTGATTAATAACACTTGTTGAATTGCATGTTGAACCAATCTTGCAGCCCAAGGATGAAGCCTGCTTGATCATGGTGGATTAAGTTTTTGGTTTGCTGCTGGATTCAGTTTGCTAGTATTTTGTTGAGGATTTTTGTATCAAAGTACACTAAGGATATTGACCTGAAGTGTTCTTTTTTATTGTGTCTCTGATAGGTTTTGGTATCAGGATGATGCTGGCCTCATAGAATGAGTTGGGGAAAAGTTACTACTCCTTATTTTTGTGGAATAGTTTTTGTAGGAAAAGTACCAGCTGCTCGTTGTACATAATTGGTAGAATTCAGCTGTGAATCCATCAGGTCCTGGGATTTTTTTTCCCTGTTGGTAGGCTATTTATTACTGATTCAATTTCAGAGCTCCTTATTGGTCTGTTCAGGAAATCAATTTTTTCCTGGTTCTGTCTTGGGAGGGTGTACATGTCTAGGAATTTATCCATCTCTTCTAGATTGATATGGTTTGGCTGTGTCCCCACCCAAATCTCATCTTGAATTCCCACATGTTGTAGGAGGGACCCAGTGGTAGGTAACTGAATCATGGGGGCAGGTCTTTCCTGTGCTGTTCTCATGATAGTGAATAAGTCTCACAAGATCTGATGGCCTTATAAGATGGAGTTTCTCTGCACAAGCTCTCTCTTTGCCTGCTGCCATCCACGTAAGATGTAACTTGCTCCTCCTTGCCTTCCACCATGATTGTGAGGCCTCCGCAGCCATGTAGAACAGTAAGTCCATTAAACCCGTTTCTTTTGTAAATTGTCCAGGCTTGGGTGTGTCTTTATCAGCAGCATGAAAATAACTACAGTAAATTGGTACCAAGAGAGTGGGGCACTGCTGAAAACATACCCAAAAATGTGGAAGTGACTTTGGAACTGAGTAACAGGAACAGGTTGGAACAGTTTAGAGGGCCTATAAGAAGACAGGAAAATGGGGGAAAGTTTGGAACTCCCTAGAGACTTCCTGAATGGCTTTGACCAAAATGCTGATAATGATGTGGACAATGAAATCCAGGCTGAGGTAGTCTCAGATGAAGATGAGGAACTTGTTGGGAACTGGAGCAAAAGTGATTCATGTTATGTTTTAGCAAAGGGAATGCAGCATTTTGCCCTTGCCCTAGAGATCTGTGGAACTTCAAACTTGAGAGAGATGATTTACAGTATCTGGCAGGAGAAATTTCTGAGCAGCAGTGCATTCAAGAGGTGACTTGGGTGCTGTTAAAGCTATTTAGTTTTATAACGGAAAGAGAGCATAAAAGTTTGGAAAATGTGCAGCCTGACAATGTAATAGGAAAGAAAATCTCATTTTCTGAGAAGAAAGTCAAGCCAAATGCAGAAATTTGCATAAGAAACAAGGAAACAAATGTTAATCACCAAGATAATGGGGAAAATGTCTCCAGGAATTTTCAGAGATTTTCATGGCAGCCCCTCCATCACAAGCACAGAAGCATAGGAGGAAAAGGTGGTTTTTTGGGCTAGGCCCAGGGTCCCCATGCTGTCTGCAGCCTCTTGACTTGGTGCCCTGCATCCCAGCTGCTCCAGCCATGGCTGAAAGGGGCCAACATAGAATTTGGGCTGTGGCTAAGGAGGGTGAAAGCCTGAAGCCTTGGCAGCTTCCACATGACACTGAGCCTGCCAGTGCACAGAAGTCAAGAATTGGGGTTTGGGAAATTCTGCCTACATTTCAGAGGATATATGGAATTGCCTGGATGTCTAGGCAGAAGTTTGCTGCAGGGGTGGGGCTCAAATGGAGAACCTCTGCTAGGGCAGTGCAGAAGGGAAATGTGGGTTCAGATATCCCACACAGAGTCTGTACTGGGGTACCACCGTGTGGTGCTGTGAGAAGAGGGCCACCATCCTCCAGACCTCAGAATGGTAAATCCATTGACAGCTTGCACCATGCGCCTGGAAAAGCTGCAGACATTCAATGCCAGCCTGTGAAAGCAGTCAGGAGGGAGGCTGTCCCATGAAAAGCCCCAAGGGTGTAGCTGCCCAAGACCATGGGAACCCACCTCTTGCATGAGCATGACCTAGATGTTAGACCTGGAGTCAAAGGAGATCATTTTGGAGCTTTAAGATTTGACTGCCCCACTGGATTTTGGACTTGCATGGGGACCATAGCCCCTTTGTTTTGGCCAATTTCTTCCATTCGGAATGGCTGTATTTACCCAGTGCCTGTACCCCTACTATATTAGGAAGCAATGAACCTGCTTTTGATTTTACAGGCTCATAGGTGGAAGGAACTTGCCTTGTCTAGGATGAGACTTTGGACTGTGGACTTTTGAGTTAATGCTGAAATGAGTTAAGACTTTGGGGGAATTGTTGGGAAGGCATGATTGGTTTTGAAATATGAGGACATGAGATTTGGGAGAGGCCAGGCATGAAATAATATGGTTTGGCTCTATTCTTACCCAAATCCCATCTTGAATTCCCATGTGTTGTGGGAGGGACCTGGTGGGAGGTAATGGAATCATGGGGGCAGGTCTTTCCCATGCTGTTTTCACGATAGTGAATTAGTCTCATGAGATCTGATGGCCTTATAAGGCGGAGTTTCTCTGTACAAGCTTTTCTTGCCTGCCGCCATCCAAGTAAGATGTAACTTGCTCCTTCTTGCCTTTCATCATAGTTTTGAGGCCTCCCCAGCCATGTGGAACTGTAAGTCCATTAAACCGCTTTCTTTCATAAATTGCCCTGTTTTGGGTATGTCCTTATCAACAGTGTGAAAATGGACTAAAACATAGGTTTTCTAGTTTGTGTGCATAGAGGTGTTCAGAGTAGTTTCTGATGGTTATTTTTATTTTTGTGGGGTCAGTGGTAACATTCCCTTCATCATTTCTAATCACGTTTATTTGGATTTTCTCTCTTTTCTTCTTTATTACTCTAGCTCTTTGCCTATCTGTCTGATTCATTAATCTTTTGAATGGTTCTTTATGTCTCAATTTCCTTTGGCTCAGCTCTGATTTTGGTTATTTCTTGTCTTCTGCTAGCTTTGGGGTTGATTTGTTCTTGTTTCTCAAATTCTTTCAGTTATGATGTTAGGTTGTTAATTTGAGATCTTTCTAACTTTTTGATGTGGGCATTCAGTGCTGTGAATTTCCCTCTTAACACTGCCTTAGCAGTGTCCCAGAGATTCTTTTTTCTCATTAGTTTCAAAGAAATTTTTGATTTCTATGTTAATTTCTTATTTACCCCCAAATAATTCAGAAGCATGTTGTTTAATTTTTATTTAATTGCATGGTTTTGAGCAATGCTCTTGGTCTTGACTTCTATTTTAATTTCACTGTGGTCTGAAAGTATGCTTGGTATGATTTCAGTTCTTTCGCATTTGTTGAGGATTGTTTTATGTCCAATTATGTGGTCAGTTTTAAAGTATGTGCCATGTGACAATGAGAAGAATGTATCTTCCGTTTTTTTTGGAGTGGAGAGCTCTGTAGAGGTCTATCAGATCTATTTGGTCCAATATTGAGTTCAGGTCCTGAATATCTTTGTTAATTTTCTGCCTCAATGATCTGTTTAATATTGTCAAATTATCTCACTATTATTGTGTTGGAGTCTATGTCTCTTAGTTGATATCTAAGAACTTGATTTATGAATCTGGGTACTCCTGTGTAGGGTGCATATATATTTAGGATAATTAGGTCCTCTCATTGAATTGAACCCTTTACCATTATGTAATGACCTTCGTTGTCTTTTTTTATCTTTATTGGTTTGGTTTTATTTCTGTTTTGTCTGAAATTAGGATTACAACCCCTGCTTTAGGTGATCTATAAGTGGGTCCTTTTTTACTTTAGTAAAATGCAAATAATTGGAAACTAATAGAGCAACAAAAGGATGTGATCGTTACTGAAGTCATTCAGTTTCTTTCCCTGTCACCTATCCCTTTTAAGATGCTCCAAGAGTTTTTCTACCATTTTTAGCATACCACAGTAAGATTCAGTTGAGGGAGAGGATTCCTTTGTTTAATAAACAGATGTAAAGATTATTTAAAATGGAAAAATGCGAAAACGGAACTTGCTTGACTGGCAGTTCTCAGAACTGGATACATGTATACATGGCAAGTCAGTCCACTTCTACATGGAAACATGTCAAGGGAAATGTAATGGTCAGATTCTAATATCTCACAAGAGGCTGTCCCATTAAATGGGCAGATAAGAGTCTATACCACAGAATCTATGCTGCTTCTAACCTGGAAAACCGATAATATGGGGCTCTAACTTGTTTATTGAAAAATAATTTCTGCAAAGCATACCTATGATATTTCCACTCAAACATGTAATTTTGCATGGAACTTCCCAAAACGAATTGATTGCAAAATGATTTGCTAAGTAACTGAATGAGTTTATTTCATTAATAACCTTTTAAACATTATGTCCAAAGACTCCTACCAAAAATATCAATTGGATTTTGAGGCAATTGATTTTGAATCATTCTTTCTAGTAGTAATTAGAGAATAGAGCCATTTAACCTTTAAGGCCACTCCTATTTTATTACAATAAAATCATATTCACATGTAATAGATCAAATGTTCTTTTTGTTCTCTATAGCAACAGAGGCTTGAATTCCACCCATATGAAATTATTTATTGGGTCAACAAATATATATTCAGGATCTACTATTCAATGGACATTGAGGATCTACTATTCTTGGCACTGAGGATAGAGTTGTAAATAAATCAGTAACTGTCTAAAAGCAACTTACATTTTAGTGGGTGTAGTTAATATTGATCTGGTTAATACTGAGTGTCAACTTGATTGGATTGAAGGATGCAGTGTATTGTTCCTGGGTGTCTGTAAGGGTGTTGCTGAAGGAGATTAACATTTGAGTCAGTGGACTGGGAGAGGCAGACCCACATCGATCTGGGTGGGCATCATCTATTCAACTGCCAGCATGGCTAGAATAAAGCAGAGAGACAAGCGTCGAAGGACTTGACTTGCTGAGTCTTCTGGCCTTCATCTTTTTCCCATGATGGATGCTTCCTGCCCTCGAACATTAGACTCCAAGTTCTTCAGCTTTTGGACTCGGGCTTAGACCAGTGGTTTGCCAGGGACCCTTGAGTCTTCAGCCACAGACTGAAGGTTGCTATGTCAGCTTCCCTACTTTTGAGGTTTTGGAACTTGGACTGGCTTCCCTCCTTCTCAGCTTGCAGACTGCCTAGTGTGGAACTTCACCTTGTGATCATGTGAATCAATACTCCTTAATAAACTTCCCCTCATATGTACATGTTTTTCCTTTAGAGAACGCTGACTAATAGGGTGGGGTAGACAGGTAAGAGAAAACCGAGGCCATACATGATTTAAGATAGGTAGTGATAAGTGCAATGAGGAAGGAAAAAGAGCAGTGTAAAGAGAATAGAGAGTGAAGGAAGAGGGCCTAATTTACATAGGATGGTCAGAGAGATCTTCTTTGTAAAGGTGACATTTTAGTCAATATTGCTGAAGTTGAGAAACCAAGTGCCGTAGTAAGGTTAAAGCAGTTTATTTTGGACTTTGAACTCCATACTTTAGTCATACCTATTAATGTTTGCATATTGGGAAATGCAGCTCTAGGCTGTTCACCACTTTGAAATACTATTCCGATAAGAGGAGGCACAATGCAATTATTTAGATTTTCTCATAATAAATTACCATTATATTGCAGACCTGTATGGGAGATTACATGTAGATGTCCTTAATTGAAGTTTTGGCTGTTTGCTAACTCACTTATGACCTCACTTCACCAGTTTCCGAAGTGTTGGGGGAGAGGAGAAGGAGGCTAACTCACCTTCCTGCAAGGTACTTTGTTATCTATGTAAAGGGAGCACAAAGACATTTCACATAAATGATGTTTTTGGCTTCCAATTTTTTTAAGTTATATAGTAGCAGCTTCACTTAATGAATGACCTGGCTGTGTCCATAAGATATTAAGTCATTAAAATATGCTAATAGGAGGAGGATGGAAGATACAAATCTACTTTATTTGATTTCCCTACAGAACATTCTCACTGACCCTTATTCTTGAACCTGAATGAAAAACAACAACCAGAAGCCAATACTGACCTCATTCACGTTAATCCATTGCAGAATACTGTCCATGGAGTCAAAAACACAAGAAACAATCAATAAGAGATTAAAACAAGTTTATTTTGTCTCTAAGACATTTCTCCTCAGGTTGATAGATGCAAAAGTGAACAATAGTAAAATAGTCATGCATATAATTCATCTTCTCACAGAGAATTATGACTTTAAAAACACAGACTTACAATCTGTAAGTCAGGAAGGAGGAAGGCCGTTTTTAGAGAGCAAGACCCTCGTATAGCATGTCATTACCAATAAGTTTACTCTGCTTTTTATTTAAGAATAAAGAAACTGAATACTTGAAATTCATTTTTCTTACTTCTGCCAGTTGTTTACTGTTGTTTTCCGAGAACATAGCTTATTTTATACCTCATAGAGTTCCTGCATTTTCCTGAGTCACTGTTACTTGGTCACTCACTGAATACATTTTATTGAGGGTTTACCAATTGCCAGTCACTGTTGTAGGTGCTGTGGGGCAAGAGAGATTAAGACCTTGCCCTCTAAGTAATATTAAATAGATGATAATGTGATAGCAAGTGACAGCTGGAGTGAGAGACTGTGCTTGAGTTAGGGTAATCAAGAAAGGTCTCATAGAAGAAGTGGTTAGGTAAGACTGGGTGTAGTCATGTGAAGATGTAGAGAAGAACTTTCCAAGCAGAAGAGACACAAAATGCAAAAGCTATGAGATGGGCAAGAGCATATGTGTTAATAAGACAGAAGGAAAGCCTGTGTGGATGAGCAATGGGAAAAGAGAAGAGAAAAGAAAAGAAAGATGAAGTCTGAAGTCTAAGGAACAGGAACAAGTCTGAATCTTGTACAGCCTTGCAGCCCATGGTAAGGAGTTTAAAGTTTATTCTGGTGGAGATGGGGAGCACTGATGGGTTTTTAAGTAGGTGCATGATATTATCCAACTTGTAATTTAGAAAATCACTCGAGCATGCTTCTAGGGAGGGTTATTGTAAATTGAGAATGCATCACAGTGAAAATGGAGAGAAGGCTGCCGCAGTAGTTCAGGCAAGAGGTAATAATATCTAGGACTAAGATTATATTGAAGATAATAACTAATGGATTCAGGATTAATTTTTCTTGTAGATAGTACTTAACTATTGAACAAAATATTAGATGTGAAGAAAAGTTTAAAATGAAAGGATCACAACGGGTTTTGGTGTAAGGAACTAATTGGACAGATAGTGGTGCCATTTTATGAGTAGGGAAACTTACTGAATTTAAGGAGGATGGAATAAATTGTCCTGTTTTGGCTGTTAAGTCAGGGGGAGTATTTGCAGTATGGGCTGTAACAAGGGAGAAACAGAAGGATACTTCCTACCATTAGCATCCTGCTGATGATGCAAAAACATTGAGAATTATATAACAGCAGCTATACTTGCTCCATCCTGCTTTTGTTCTCATAAGCCCTCCTTGTGTTAAGTCCTGGAATTAAATACCTAAGCATATCTGAATTTTTTGGTTTTTGAGGACTCTTGCCTCAAAAATAATAATAATAGTTTACACTAGTTTTACTCTTGTAAAATGACCTCTAGATTAGCTAATACAATTTTTTCATCACTGGTGCTTAGAATGTATTATTTAATTAACATTAAATGGGAAAATAGATTTATAAAGAACCGAATGTTTAATATAAGTGGTGCAAGCATCTATCTTTGCCTTGTTCATGATCTTACAGGAGAAGCATTCACCCTTTTACCATTAACCGTGATATTATCTGTAGGTTTCAAGGTTCATCTGCTTAAAAATGTTACTTTGTGGTCCTAGTTTTCTCAGAGGAGAGTTTTTCACAGGAATGAATTTTGGTTTTGTTGAATTTTTTGCATATATTGATAGAATCATATAATTTTTCTTTTTTAGCCTTTAAATAGAGTATATTGTATTGACTGATTTTTTAATGTTAAATCAATTTTGCATTTCTCAAACAAACCTGACGATCATAAAGTACTAGTCTTTTTATAAAATGCTGAATTTAATGTGCTTACATTTTATTAATAATTTTTATATCTGTATTCATTGAATATATTTGCTTACAGTTTTCCCTTTGGTTGTCTTTGCTTGGTTTTGGTATCAGGGTAATGCTAACTTTCTTTTTAGTTTTCTCAAAGAGTTTATGTGGAATTGATACCTTTACTAAGACACCATAGTATTGGGTTGCTTATAATACCTCCTTGGCTTTAAATATCGCTAAGATCTCTAGTTATGTTACATCTTTCCTTCATAATATTGGTAATTTGTTTTCTTTTTTTGTCTTGATAAGTCCAAAGAGAGATTTGTAAATTTTACTAAATTTATCAAAGAACAAGATTTAGTAGTTTTCACTGTTTTTTTTTTTTCTGTTGTTTTCCTGATTTCCACCTTTATCTTTACATTTATTTTCTTCTACAGACTTTGGATTTAATTTTTTCTCCCTTTTATTTTATTCTTAAAGTGGAAGCTGAGGTAATTGATTTGAGACCCTTTTCCTTTTCAATATAAGCATCTAGAGCAAAAACTGCCCTCTAATCATTGCTTTAGCAGTATCTAACAGATTTCATATATTGTGTTTTTATTTTCATTCAGTTGAAAATACTTTTGAATATCACTTTTTATTTCTTCTTTGGCCCACCGATTAAACTTAGTTTAACATTATATACTTTCCAAATACTTATTTTGAAATATTTACAAATAATTATATATGACATAGTTTTTAAATATTTGGAGTTTCCCAGATATATTAAAGATTTATAGGTTTATATTTTACGTATTTGAAATCTGTATTAACTATATGAATGTATAGGATTTTTCTTGTCATTTTGATAAATTGACCCCTTTATCATTATTGTAATATAGTTTGTTCCACAATCTGCCTTTTCTAATAGTTATATTGTCATTCCAGCTTCTTTTTGATTATTAGTGTTAGCATGGAGTATCATTTTAACATCATTTGCATTTAATCTATTTGGTAACATGGTTGGGTCTTTTTAAAAAATCAAGTCTGACAATCTCTGCCTTTTAGTTGGGGTGATTAGGCAATTTGCATTTAACATGATTATTGATATAATTGAGATTGAACCTACCAACATATTTGTTTATTTTTCCCGTCTGTTCTTTGTTACCTTTTCCCCTTTTTCAATATTCTTTCCAATCATTTTTTAAGTTTTGTTTTAAATCTTTTTTATCAGCTATAACTCTTTTGTTTTCTTTTAAAGCGGATTCTTCAGGGTGTAGATTCTTAGTTTATCACTTTATAGCTTTAATTGATATTTCACTACTTTATATGTAAGATATTGAAAATACTGTACTTCCTATTTACTACCCCCATCTTTAATGTTGTTATTGTCAAACATTTATTTCTACACTTGCTATTGTTTGCAAAATTAATTGTTATTATTTTGCTTTAAGAAATCTATTTTTCACTTTGGGAGGCCAAGGCAGGTGGATCACAAGTCAGGAGACTGAGACCATCCTGGCTAACACAGAGAAACCTCATCTCCACTAAAAATAAAAAAATTAATTTTGTGGATGTGGTGGCACACGCTTGTAGTCCCAGCTACTCGGGAGGCTGAGACAGGAGAATTGCTTGAACAGGATTTTGTTCTTTTTATGCCTGCATAGTAGTTCATGGTATATAAGCACTACAGTTTTTAAAATCCAATCCACCACTGATGGTCACCTAGGTTGACCATGGTTTGCCATTGTTTATAGTGCTGTGATGAACATGCCTGTGTTACTGTGGTAATATTACTTGGCAGTTTTTCTTTGGATATATACCCAGTAATGGGATGGCTGGGTCAAATGGTAGTTCTGAGAGGTGAAGCCAGTTGGACTTCCTGGGTCCAGTGGGGACCTGGAGAACTTTTCTATCTTACAAGGGGATTGTAAAATGCACCAATCAGAGCTCTGTAAAAATGTACCAATCAGCACTCTGTAAAATGCACCTAACAGTGCTCTGTAAAACGCACCAATCAGCAGGATCCTAGAGATAGCCAATCGCAGGGAGGATTGAAAAAAGGGCACTCTGATGGGACAAAAATGGAACATGGGAGGGGGCAAATAAGGGAATAAAAGCTGGCCACTCCCACCAGCAGTGGCAAACTGCTCCGGTCTCCTTCCATACTGTGGAAGCTTTGTTCTTTCGCTCTTCACAATAAACCTTGCTACCACTCACTCTGGGTCCATGCCATATTTAAGAGCTGTAACACTCACCATGAGGGTCTGCGGCTCCATTCTTGAAGTCAGCAAGACCATGAACCCACTGACAGGAACCAACTCCAGACACAGTTCTATTTTAAGTTCTTTAAGAAATCTCCAAACTGCTTTCCACAGCAGCTGAACTAATTTACCTTCTCACCAACTGTGTATAAGCATTCCCTTTTCTCTGCAGCTTTACCCAACATCTGTTGTCTTTTTCACCTTTTAATAATAGCCATTCTGACTGGTGTGAGATGCTATTCATTACGGCTTTGATTTATATTTTTCTGATGATTAGTGATGTAGAGCATGTTTGTCATGTTTGTTGGCCTTTTGTATGTCTTCCTTTGAGAAGTGTCTGTTCTTGTCTTTTGCCCACTTTTTAATGGGGTTATTTATTAGTTGAGCGTTCAATCAAGAACACAGTCTCATTTACAATCACCCAACAAGATAAAATACCTAGGACTGCATCTAACCAAAGAGAGGTGAAAGATATCTGCAAAGAGAACTACAAAACACGGTTGAAAGAAATCATAGATGACAAGAACGAATGGAAGAACATTACATATTTATGGATTGGAAGAATCAATATCATTAAAATGGCCATACTACTCAAAGCAATATACAGATTCAACAATATTCCTATCTAACTACCAACATCATTTTTCACAGTATTGGAAAAAAATTCTAAAATTTATACGAAATCAGAAAAGAGCCCAAATAGCCAAAGCAATCCTAAGCAAAAAGAACAAAGCCAGAGGCATCTCATTACCTGAGTTCAAACTATGCTATAAGGCTACAGTAACCAAAACTGGATGGTATGGGTACAAAAACAGACACAAAGACCAACGGAACAGAATAGAGAGCCCAGAAATAATACCACACACTTACAGCCATTTGATCTTTGACAACGTCAACAAAAATAAGCGCTGGAGAAAGGACTTCCTATTTAATAAATGGTGCTGGGACAGTTAGCTATCCACATGTGGAAGAATAACACTGGACCACTATCTTTCACTACACTCAAAACTTAACTCAAGATGGATTAAATATTTAAATGCAAGACCATAAACTATAAGAATCCTAGGAAAAAAAAATCATAAGAAACACTGTTCTGGACATCAGCCTTGGTAAAGAATTTATGACTAAATCCTCAAAAGCAGCTGCAACAAAAACACAAATTGATGAATGGGACCTAATTAAACTAAAGAGCTTCTGCACAGCGAAAGAAACTGAAGAGTGTAAACAGGCAACCTACAGAATGAGTGAAAATTTCCAAAAAATATGCATCTGACAAAGGTCTAATATCCAGAATCTACAAGAAACTTAGACAATTGGATGAGAAGTCTATTATTTTTATACAGATGAAAAATAAGATGAAATATTTCATATTTACTAACATGCATGCCATTTCCAGGGCTCTTTAATTTGTATGGATCCAGCTTACAATCTAGTATTATATTCCATTTGGTAAAATACTTTTTTAAGATTTTACATGGTGGAAGTCAATCTACTTTCTCTAATTTTTAAATATTTTGTATATGTGAACCTTTATTTTACTTTTGTTTCTGAAAGATGCTTTTGGTGGGTACAGATAACAGGGTGTGTTTTGCTTCAGAATTTTAAAATATTTCTCCACTACCTTCTAGCTTGCACTGTTTCTGACAAAAAATCTGTTACTTTGTACATAATGTCTTTGTTCTCTATCTACTTTTAAGATTTACTCTTTATCACCGGTTTTAATGAATTTCATTAGGATGTGCCTTAGTGTGTCTTTTTTCGTGATTTTGTGGAGTTCATTGAATTTCTTATATTTGTGTGGCTATACTATTCTTCTAATTTGGAAAAGTATTTAAACATTTTTTTTCCTTCCCTTTCTACTGTCCTCTGGGAATCCAATTCCATGCATATTAGACAGATTTAAAGTATCCTACAGCTCACTGAGACATTATTTTTCTTTTCGGTTCTTTTAATTTTGAATAATTGACATTGCTATTTTCTCAAGCTATTATTTTCTTCTGCAATAACTAATTTTCTGCTAACCTTAGTGTATTTTTCACCTTAGGAATTGTAATATTCATTTCTAGACATTTGATTTGTATCTCTCTTTAATTTTCCATAATTCTACTTAACATATTCAATCTTTTCTCTATCTTCTTAAACATATGAAACATGGTTATAGTAGCTGTTTTAATGGTTTTGTCTACTAACTTTATCATTTATAGTTTATACATTATAAATTCTATCTTCTTAGATACTTTATAAGCATTTCTATAAATATCACTAAACTTTTTTCTTAGTCACAGTTAAGATTCTTGGAAATAGGTTTATCCTTTAAAACTTGCTTTTAGGCTTCATTAATTCATATCAAAGCAGACTTTAGTTTAGGGCTATTTTGCTTGATTCCTGAGGACAAAAAGTTTGGAGACACCAATGTAGCTAGAGTTCACAGAGCAAAGTACTAGAGAGGAGAGGAGTGCACAGAAAGAGAGAGAGAGAACCTTACGAATCTACAGTGTCCCCATCAGCCTTCATCTAAGTACTAATCGGTGTATGTGTGCAAATAAACTACAAAGGCTGGGAAAATAACTGCATAATAATGAGAGGGAACAACTGTCTAGGGTAAAGTGCTAAGAATGCATTTTGTCCGTACCAGCCATGGTAGAAAAGTTTTGATAGGCAACCAGGACTATGGTCTCTAAAAGAAAGAAAACAAATTATTGACAGGCATCAGGTGGAATACTCAGAAGTCTATTATAGCCGCAGGAATCAGGCAAAATAGCCCTAAACTGAAGTCTGCTTTGATATGAAACTGTTATTTCACATATTTTGCCCAGTATTTTAACTGTTCCACACAGTAGGGTAAGTCTATTTCTTAAATAATATTAATTCATAATATTCAAATGAATTATTTTATTCCTTTCATGATATTTTTATTAATTTACTTTCTGAATTATTTTAAATAGCAAGAAAATTAGCAACATGGATTAAATTTATAAAATCTGCTTCTAAATAATTTTTAGTTCCTAGTCAAGGCTGGAGAGACAGAAAGCAGTCTCTATTGCTGTTTAAGATAACCTTATTCTAACTAATTATTTCCATAACGATGAATACAAAAATTATATATACTATACCTCTAGGCCACCCAGTCTGTGAACAATGCATTAAAGCATAACATTTCAACTAAGAAATTTCAAGGTCAGCTACTTTCTGATGCCTTGCTGAATAATTGCCCAAGGGGTTAAATGCTCTTTTAGTGGGCCTGTTAATTGGACTGTGGATTTTGGTTGTTTGTCTGTTGTCATTAGTTCCCACATGGTTTAGCAAAATGGTTTACAGGCTGCACCCTGAAAGAAATAATAGTATAGAAAGTAATAGTAAACATGCTACTGAATACATTTCTGCTGCCATTTTGAAGTTTTTAATTCAAACCTTTTGGTTGCAATTCTATAAATACATTTTACATAAGAAACTCAATATTTTTCATAAATAATTTAGTACCCTTCACTAAAAAGGATGACTTTTTTTCTCACAAGATCAACTATACTTTTTAAGTGTGGATAATAGTTTTGGAGGTGGTTAAAATCACAGTCTCTTCCAATGAAATGCCCAACATGTATAATTTATTCCCAACTTTTCACAAAAGCAGAGGATGCAAAGTCCAAAAGATCTTTGCTATTGCCATATAAATATCAAAATGCTGAAAAGTTTTTGTTGCACGAAACAGTTAAATATTAGTAAATATTGATGTATGACAAATTTCATAGTATCCATTAACCTTTACATTTTCCAAATGTCATAGAACATTTTAATTACAGAAACCTCTATCAACTTCAGTATCATTGGTATTGCTCAAGGCAGACATTGTAATTTGTCCTAAATCTGGGCTATTCACCCCAATTTAAAAAATGCAATCAGTGTCATAATGTTTCTAAAAGTTAAAAATCATGTACAGTATTCAAAAAATAAATAAAATTTTGGTATTGCTTTACTTTAACAGCACATGAATTAAAACTGCATTATAATGAAATTGCTGCTGAACATTCCCATTAATATCAAATGAATTCATTATGACCAGCACAGTTACAATGAATACTAAATGAATTAATAATAATGAACCATTTAAAGTGTTACCTAATTGTTTTATTTCATTTTTATGTATATTTTGGTCCTATTTTAACTGTTAGGTTAATAGACAATGACATTAAGTAATTAATTTTCTTGCCTAATGTTGGATAATGTGTTCATGCTATTTTCTGATGATCTCTGTATTTAACCAGTTTTATTTTACCTCAGTCTTTCCACTTATTGCCTCCTTATTTGATACTACTACTAGAATAGAAACTAGAATAGCAAATGTTAAAATTTAATTTGATATGAAAAAGAAAGCATTAAGATAAAAAGCAATGCTGTACCACAGACATCTTCACTGTACACCTTGGTAAGCCACACAAATACTTGAAAATGGCAAATTTGGCCTGTTAGGCTTTTCACTGTGATGCTGCAACAAACAAGCAACAACAACCAGTAAACTTTTATTCTTTTTTGCTAGTTTTTCTGTCTCTGCCAATGGGCGGATATGATCATTCAGGAACAAGTAAAAGAAAGGATCACTTGCAGAGAAGTTTTTTAGCTTTAAGAAAAATCTTAATCTACTTGATCATTATTTATATCAAAATGTTTTAATTTGTAATTAATCATTTGCTCCTAAATTATTTGGAGAGCTGTTACATTTACTAAATGTTATCAACTATACAGACTAGCACACAGACTTCATCGAATTTCCTTGACTTGGAAGTTTAGGAGCTCTTTCTTTGTGCCTACCAACCAGTCACCCCTCCTGCCATGAAATATTCAGATCCTTAATCTTTTATCAGAGAAATGCCTTTCATGTTGGCAGCTTCCCCTAAAAGAACAATGGTCAAAAGTTGTGTTCAGTTTTTAGTCATGTTTTGACCATTCTTTACACAATTAATTTTTTGAAAGTCAAATTAAGAACTGGGGATTCATATACAAATCTAGATTTCTACTTTATTTTGATAAATAGAAATCTCTGTTAACACTTTCTCCATATTCTGTATGGTAATGATAATCTCAATGGAACAGAAGCTGCATTCTTTGACACAGTGTTAATTTTATCATTGTCTACATTCTTCTTATCCCACACTTCATAATTTATTTCTGGGACCTATGTGGTCATCATATATATATATTTAGATTATGATGCAAAATGATATAATCTGAGATTGATACAAGGTCCTACCTTTCCCCAAATCTCCCCTATCATCCTCCACAGTGCTTGGGATTCCCCCTGTAAAAACACATTTGTAGATAAAGTATCTCCAGTGTGCCTTTGAGAACGTGAAAATGAGCAGTATCTAATCAGCAGGATGTATTTAGTCAGGGAGGCTTGTATCACAGGTATTATTGCACTTTAACAGACTCCTGAAGAAATGGGGGCCTAAATAGGAAATTTTAGATGAGGATTTTTGAAAGAAACGTGTCCTTCAAAAGGCTAGACAGAGAGATTCTGAGGGCTGGATCTTGGGGATGATGTGTGAAGGAAATAAACATTCCTTTGGGGTGCTGGAGTCAGACGAAAGATTTAGGCAGAGAGTAGAAAGGTATCTAGATGGATGATATTTTAAAGAAATAGAATGTATTCACTGAGCCTGATTCACTTGCATTAAATATGATCTGTCCCAGCAGCTCTTTGATATTTGCTAATCAGCCTTTTAAAACTGTTTTCTTAATAAGAAAGCTATCTCTTGTGGAAAATCACAAATTCATTCTGACTTTCAGAATCAATGGATTTCAGGGGGCTCTTAAAGTTGAGAATAGATACTCTACATCAATTAAATATTACTTGCTGTTATTTATTTTTTTGAAGGTGATATAGTTACTAAATTACTAGGAAGTAAGCCTTAATCTTACCATTGTGTAATAATTTAGTAAAAGCTTATAAGTAGATATACTCTATTTCCTTGGCTGCTTGCAATTATTTGAAATTGGAATGTAAGTTTTTTCAGAATCATGACTAAAACCTTTTATTCTACACTATTCAATGTTGTCGAGTAGGGCAAGGGAGCCGTTCATATAACTATCAGAGTATCATGGCATCATTGCTTCTTAGATCGGGCATCAAGAATGATTAATATATTCCTTTTTGGACTTCATGTATCTAGAGTATCTAATGAAAGTGCTTGATATATCTATCATTTTCATACATACTTTGGTGACGTTCTACCTAAAAGAAGTAAAAATGGGCCGAGGCCAGGACTATTTTTCACTCTTCACTTAGAGTAATTATCCAGGGAATTTCAGATTGCCAACAATATTTTTTATGAAGTCCTTTTCCTCTTTTCATTTTGAATGATTTAATCTTCTTTTTTAAATAGTCTTTCCCAACCTGTCTCCTTTCCCTAACCTAAATGGAGGAAGAGATCTTTGAAAAACCTTTCATTAAAAGGATGACTGCCCAGTCCCTGAGTATTCTCAGAACTTTTCATGATGGAGTCTTTGAGAATGTTTGGCGCCATCTGTGCCTCGATTTTCCTTTCTTCTGATTTTTCTTTTTATTTTTTTCTTTTTTGTCTATTTTTTTTTTTTTTTGAGCTGAGGTGCCAGCCGAGCCAGCCTGTGCCTCTGTTTTCTGCCAAAAATGAAAAAAAAGAGAAATGCCATGAATACTAAAATAAGACATTTTTTTCAGTGTTTCTGGTATAAGCACTGTACATTTCAACTGAGTTTTCTGTAAGAATCTGTTTTTATCATCCTTTACAATAGAAAACCCACAAGAAAACTTGTGGTCTATTAGCAGAAAACAGAGGCCCTGGCAAGCTCCAGAGCAGCACAATCCTACAGTTGGGAAGCTGGGCAAGAACCCAAGTTTGTCCACGCCTAAGAACAACACTGTCTGCTAAAATTACAGTTTTCCCTTTTCACAAACCTCAAAGTTGTGAAACTTTACTAACTTTAAGAAAAGAACAGTTGGCCATACAAAAGATACACTTCCAAATCCATCGAGCAACTTACTTATACTTGCAAATGAACCACTTGGAGTGAGTCTTAAAATGTATTTGTTCCAATTATTCTGCTAAGGTAGCAAGCAGAAAGTAATCATTTTCTATGTATACTGTGAATAAGAGACTCCAAATGTTGGTTCCAAAGAAAGAATTTGACCAATAGTTGGTAAGTGGGCGTGTAAGAAAGGGTGCTATAGAAATGATAGCCACATTTTAAAAAGTACAAAGTGTTTTCTCGGTTCTTATATCTTCAGGATGATATAATGCAATGAAGTTAGAAAAGAGTCATTTTTTTTTAAGCTCTGATGTTTCCTGTTTTTGTGGTTCTTATAGAGATGAGTATTGGTAATTAAGCATTGCCATGTAACTCATCAATTCAGATACGTCAATGGAGGATACAGGTCGATATAGGGTGACACTCCATCAACAAATTGAATTACATTGCAGAAAGTTTTTTAGCAAACTGGAGCCAATTATTAAATATTTGTATCAGTCAGAGTTCAGTCAGGTGACTCAAACCACACTGGTTACTGAAATAGAAAAAAAAATTAATAGAAAGTATTGTGTACTGGTAGAAGTTGGTTAATTGATGAGAGGAGGGAAAAGGACACTGGAGGTCCAGAGACGTAGCAGATTCCAAAGGGCAATTACTATATCTAGGCTGAAGAGGAGAGGACAACAAAGGAGCTAAGAACTGGTAGAATCCCTTTATTTATATGCTGTGCTTCAGACCTCTTCAGAAAGAGCATGACTTCCACAGGGAGCTGTACCTTGCTACGGGCTACGTATGTTTCATAGGGTGTGGTTGGCTCTGGTCCATAGAAGTAGTGTACTGTTGTTCAAGGATGTGGGAGGACCATACCTAGAAGTAGCTACAGGTGGGAAGAGGGTGTAGCTGGAACTTCTCAGGGTCTATCTGGAGCTTCTTAGTGCAGGCAGCAGGACCCTCATGCTGAGCCACAATAACTGAGGGCCAGACGGGCAAAAGAAGTGTCTTTTTGCTGATAGTGGCTTGCTGAGTCAATACAGGATAGACTGGATAGCTTGGCCTCATGGTTTTAGATAGAAGTTGCAATGTTCATGAAATATAACATGAAAAGATACTGCTTCCATAATAACAAAACATACAAATCTTTATTATGAATAATTCAGAGATTAATTTCAGAATTCATTTTGTTGGCAACTTGTGACTTATAATAAGAAATATATTTCTTACATCCAGTATATTCTAAGTTAGTCATGTTACTTTTTCACAGTAAAATTAATAAAATCACCATTTTCTACCTTTATATATTGTAAAGTACTGTTAAGGATGGTTTTAGGGTTTCAGTCTTCATTTAAATTACTCCAATTTCCTTTTACTCTTCACCAATCTGTTATTACATATAATTAATCTTCTAACTTCTCACATGGAAACACTCATGCAGAGAATTACTCTAGTTGTTGCCTACATAAACGTAGACCTTTAAAATAATGTTTTCAGAAGACTTATTGAAACAAAATGCCATAGGCCATATTATAATAGATAATTTTCTACATCAAAATATTTTCAATCTGTGAGATAACCCATTTATTTCTAGCATGATTCAAACAACCAAATTTCAGTACAACTGAATAATTTATTTAGCAAACACTTATCAAGTGATTATTACCAGCAAAATACTCTGCGAGACTCTTTAAGACAGAACTACATAAGACCTTGGTCTTAAGAACTTGTAATTAATGTCTGAATAGTTTGGATATAATAGATATTAGTTAGTATCAGACACATTTGATATCTTAAGACAAATTTATACTAAAGATTTTAATTCTATTTTAATGTGTATTCAAAGTGCTGGATCCCACCCGTCACATTCTCAAGCATTATCCTTTTTTGCAGTTCTAGAATTTGTACTTATTAAGGGTATTATTCTGATTCAGGCTTCAGTGAACATTATTTTGTTAATTACTTTTTCTCTCACATTTTAACGTTGAATATAAAAGGTGCATCCTACCTTGGCATCAAAACTATTCATAAAATCATCCAAGTCTACTGCTCTCAGGTCAGACTGTTTACTCTTCATATTTTAGTGAGTCTTCTGAGCTGACTTTATTACTGAATCTTAAATTTTGAGCAACTATTCAAACATCAAACATCTAAGTATTTTTATAGGCATCGTTTGTACTTTTTGTTAGTAAATCTATAATACCAGACAGCCTTCTAAACTAATGATAAATCCATTTCTTCTCCCTATCTACATGCTAGAGTCGATTACATCAATCAGTCTTACTGAATGTATTTTTCAGTAAAAATACATTTAACAAACCTAACTATATATAGGCTGAAGAGGAGAGGACAGCAAAGGAGCTAAGAACTCGTAGAATCCCTTTATTAATATGCTGTGCTTCAGACCTCTTCAGAAAGAGCATGGCTTCTACAGGGGAGCTGTACCTTGCTAAAAATCTAAGTTAGATTTGTTAAATTTGTTAAATCTATTTAGATTTGTTAAATATAAGTTAAACTAAGGTTTTTATAAGAGTTTAGACAGAAAAACTGTTTATTTCCACTTTCCAATATTTCTGTCAGTATTAGAATTAAGTTCACTTGTTTTTACTTATTTTTCTCTTGTTACTTAATACAGTAACATTTTAGTACAATAGCTTGTATATATTCTTAAAAGTATAAGAGCTAACTCATTTTTCAATTATATTTAAGAAATAATAGCTAAAGGAAAACTAAAGTAATTAAATAAACTATCTGCTATTTTCTAGAAAGTTTCAAAGACCTATTTTTTCTCTGCAACTTTGGAATAGCTTGTAATGTGAAGGGCACCATTCTTAACATTAAAAGAAAAATTCATGTTAACTCACCTTTCATAATATAGCCCTGCTACATACTAGGATCAATACAGAAAAACAAAAATAATCATCACCATAAAACTTTATTGTTTTATATGTATGTGGTTCATATTGTCATCTTTTTGAGTAATCACAAAGGCACAAAACGGATTAAACATAACACATTCAAGATTAATTGGATGCTCACTCTATGCAGGACACTCTGAACCAGGAGATACAGAGAAAAAGCAAATGAAGATCTTGATCTTGAGGAGTCCTTTCTTGGAGAGAGCAAATTATCACAGTGAAATGAGCTAAATGTTTGTTGCCAAGAATTGAGCCTGCCTATCCAGTGCTGACGCTATAATGGTGCTGTAGAGGTTAATAACGAGAGTAAAGAAACATGTGGGCGACTGAGGAAAGGCTGGATCTTGCATTTGGGCTTGATTTTAAAAGATGATAGATATTGATCCAGGAGAGAAAGATTGGAAAAAGCAGAATAAATGGAAAAGCTTAGACTCTGGTGTCAGAGGAAGGTATAATGTTCAAAGGGTAGTTTAAGGACATGTAAGAATTGGCCTTTACAGCTGTACTGTTTCTAAGATGGTATACCTTAATGTGTAAGGAATTACGGAGTGCTTCTTTTATACAGCACCCTGTTTATGAGGCTCATCCACGTTTTTGTACACATTGTTTTAATGTGTTCTTTTTATTTTGAGTAGTATTCCACTGTACAAATACTCCATTACTTGTTTATTCAGTCATCAGTTCATAAACATTTTGGTTTCTTCCAGTTTTAGAATAATGTTATTATGAATATTTGCTTACAGGTATTTGTGGAAACATATGTTTTCACTTATCTTGGGAAATGTCTAGAATTAGGATGGATAGATTGTATGGTAAGTATATGGTTAACTTTATTAAAACAAAACTATCAAACTGTTTTTCAAGATAACTGACCCACTTTGCAATCTCCCAGAAAAGTATTCAATTTCTAGTTGTTTTATATCTTTGCCAACACTTGGTATTATGAATCTTTCCAATTTTTGCAATTCAAGTATAATGACATTTTATTATGCATAGTTTAGTAATCTTGGAGAGACATAAAGGGATATGGAGAAAACATGGCAGATCAAAATTTTTTGAGAGGTCCTGAGACATCAAAATGTAACTAAACCAAAGGCTAGGTCGCAGTTAGCTGCCTGACCCCAACATTACTTGGAGAAAGATTAGATTCTTAATAGGCTCTGATGGTTCACTGCATAATTTCTGAACTTTCCATGTTTGCTTTGACTATGTACGCACTCTGGGACTGGATTTTTAGTTCTCGAATTTAAACAAGAAACAAAACTGTAAAGAACAGCTCTCTGGGATTCCTCTCTCCCAATGACTAGTCTTTTTCTTATAGGACACTGCCTCTGCTTCACAGCTCCAGCCTTTATGACAAAAATTTTAAATTCTTAACTCAGTCTCTCCTTATCAGGGAGAAGGGTACTAGGTGTGGGACTGATCCAACACAACTCTCACAGTACTTTTAAGGACCTCTGACTTTCTCAGTCATGCCCACCCTCCATATCGGCAGGGGTTTTCTCCCTCCCTACAGTTAAGTTTCCTCTGCTACTCCCTTGTGCAGTACCCATCAGTTTTATCTGTGCATGCCAGAATCCAGATTATGAACACAGATCAAGGTCCATTTCCCTTCACATAACATGTGTTGTCTTCTATATAAATATCCCTTATCATTTTATAATATCTTACAACATTTATAAAGTTTCCCCAAAACAGATGTTTGTCTTTAACCCAAAGAGGACTGCTAGTCTTCCATCATAATCTGGGTATAGCTTGGTCAAACTAGTCTGTTACTGTTTTCTTTTGATCATTTCTCACCTCTCTTTTCCAACAACAGGAAGTCAGATTGTTGTCCAAGCCCAAGGAAAACTAACCCTCAGAAATCTAGAGTAAGGTCAGTTGATTAAAACAAATTTCAAGATTAATGTAGCACAGAACAGCAACTACTGCTCTTCCCTTCCAACAGGAGGATCCTCACTACTATACATCCCTGATATTTGTCATGGAACACTGTAGTGACCAGGTGTATCTTCAGTAAAGTCTCCAAATCATAGGTAAATATTTCCAAATACCTAGGCTGAGTTCCCTGGCAAGCATTCATGCAAGTAAATATATCAATCTTACTTTCAATGCTGCGAAAGACTATGGGAAGACCCACTAATGGTAGGGTATTACCTTCTGATCACCACACAATTTACACATATCTAGAAAGGCACTGTTCGATTAAGTTGTTAATTAGAATTTGTGAAGAAACACACAGTGTGAGTTACAAGTCTGAATGTTAAAAATATGAAGATTACAGGATTGTGAGAATACTAGTCATTCTTTTTCTCTAAAAAAGAACATTCAAGATATTATCTTTGTTTCTGAAGTCTTGGGTATAGCAAGCTACTACAGGTTGTTTATTTTGTGCTTTTATAGTCATATATTCAGAAAAAGAGATATAGTTTGATCTTTTATATTTTGATAGCACTATAAAGTTTATAGAGCCTTGTCTGTACATTACCTCCTTAATCAATTATATTATCTTAACAATATTGGCACATCACAGAGTCACAAATTCTAAAAGTGTTCCTGATAAGACTATTGATTGGCTTTCAGAATTATAAATTAAATTCATAATTTCTATACCATTGCAAAAACATTTTGAACATTTTTAGTACATATTTGTATGTTTTCGCTTTGAAAAGAGATAGAGTATATATCTATTAATATTAACTACTAAATTTGGAACAAAAATAAGTTAATGCAGCAGTAGGTTTCATTTGGCATAATAAAGCATTTCTATCCTTCATTATTTAAAATTTTATTGGAAAATATGTGTTAATGCAAACAATTTTCATACATGAATAAAACATAAGGTGGAGCAGTAATTAATATAAAAGGATTCAACAGCACATAAAGGTGGTTAATATATCTACCTCTTCATATATCAACGCCACTTATATTTTGTTGGAAGACACTAAAGATCGAAAATCAAGCATGCTAATTAATTAGTTTCATTCTCAGTTAACTTGAAGGTTGCATATAAAAAGGAAATCAGGTTGACTGTGAGCAAGGAGACTGAATAGTTCAGATAAAAAGATCAAGAGGAGAAGGTATACAGGAAAGAAAGGGAAAGAATGTCAGCACGCTTAGCAGAATAAAAGGTCTCCTTTAATGACTCAAAGTGGAACAATTTCCCCCTATCCTGTCACTGAACACAGGGAAAGTTAGAGGGCAGAATCCATTATATATATGGAGGCTGCAGGATCTGCATATAAACTTTCATAGAAAAAAAGTGAGTATCTAGTAAGATAGAGAAGAAAAGAAAAGTTGGAAGTATATTCAAAGATAATGTTCTGGATGGCATTGAACAGGCATTTTAGTGAGATTCTTTTGGATATATAGAGATAGGGCTTACCAGGTTTTTCAAGAAAGGAGGATACAGATATTGTCACAAAAGGACCAGAGATCCCATGGGAAGGACAAAAATACAGCAGGACCAGGCATTACTACATCTAAGGCTGGATCCAGGACTCTCTGCTGGGCCTGAGCACAGGAGTTCGTGAATCATCACACTAATGGTTAATCTTTGATGAAATTTAGCTAACTCTGTTGGTGTTTACTTCTATGTGTCTACTCTTCCCTGTGCCAAGTGATTTCTTTTCCCTGTAGTCTACATGTTTTCTCTAGCTCGTGGCTTCAGTTGCCTCTCAGTTTTAGCTTATTTATAAACTACCATGGCCTGTACTCTGTATTTGTGGAAAGCAATTCACCTGTCTCTCACAAACTGTCCAATTATCCTTATTCTTCCTAACTTCTCTTCAATCAGCTCATACAACCTGCTGGCCTAAGGAGGCTGGCCTATGACTCAGGAGAAAGGCTGAAGTCACAGGCTGGCCTGCTCCTCTAGCAAGGGCTTTGTGTAGGACAGTTTTCTTTAGAAAGGGCTATTGGAGTAGCACATTTTATGATGAATAGATCAAGAAAAACAGTCATCCCTGAAAACGCTTTGTTGGTTTTCTTAGTCACCTGTGATATCTGAACTTCTGCTCTTATGGTATGGTTCTCAGCTTTATATTTCCACCTAAAACTCTTTTCATCTCAAAGACTAGGAAGCATTATGTTTTTGTTTGCATCAAGAAAAAATCTATATAAGATGAATTAATGTATGGATGAATGAATAGATTTTTTCCACAATTTTTTCCAGTAGATTGGATGATAATAGTGCTTGGCATTAATCATTTTACTTCAAAAGTCTGACTTTATATGGTTACTATTTCAAAACACTCAAAATTATACATCATGTATTTCTTTTCTTGGATATTCTGTTATCATTTCTCCCATATAACTTACTGAAGTTAATTAGCAAACCTTTCTTTCTAGTTTCAATGCCTATGTTCTAATTCTTTGGTTTCAGTGATTAGTTTTGGCCATTTAAATATTATCAAAATTGCATTGATAAAAATACTGATATAGTTAACTATGAATTTTATATCAACTCAAATTCTTATAGATAGTTAGAGCTGTGTACCTCTACTACACCAAGAGAACTTTTTAAAAGTTGGTGAAAAATTGTTTTACTACATTTTAATCTTGTCTGTAACTTCCTGAATAACTTACATAAATAAGATTGTTTTTTCTTCTTATTAATAGTGACAATATTAGAAATCTATAGGTACAGTTTACATGCATTTTTAATGTCTTATTAGTAGCAAAATTGTATGAGATTTTATGGCAGGTGGCTTAATCATCATTTCATTGAGTCACATTAAACCACAAAGTTACTCATGATGTCTTGCATGCTTTCCAATGAGAGGTGAGGTATTAACATAGTGTACTTATTGGAGTACATGCTAAAATTTTCAATAATTTTGTGGAGTTGACAGGAGATAATTCCTATCTTAAAATTTTTAAGATATAATTCAGATCTTAAAATTTTAAAAATATATACAAATATTGCAAGGAAACCAGACTTTTGTATTTAAAAGCTGCTACTCTGAAGTGGAAATTTGTGTCTAGCAGTTTACATTTTCTTTATAAGATATTCTGAGTTCTGCCTTATGGTAAAGATTCTGTCATGATAAAATCAATCTAAGTTTTACTAATCAAGGAAATTTATTAACTAAGTGATTATTTATTGGAATTAAAATTTGTGGAAATTTTAAAAAATAGATTTTCAGAAGATACTAGCATTTAGAAAATAATATAAATCACATAATTCATGAAATTTTTAGTAGGATGAATTACATTAACTTGAATGATGATTGCAGTACATATGCCATACCCAAACTAAAGAATGGTGCCACTTGACAATTACAAAAGTTTCTATTCATGTTTCATGCCATTTGAAAAAACACACTTTTTGCATCTATTGATAGGAAAATCAAGATGCTTTTCATTCTCCCAAAGCATATTGCCACATAACTCTGTTTCTTGTAATGAGTCAAGGCAAGAGTTAGAAATAAGTTCAAGATTATTTGTTCCTTTTGTTAAATATATGAAGCCAGAGATTCTTTGTGCCATAGGAACATTAGTATGTCATTTAAATGCTAGTGTATCCCATGTTTTTTTTTTTTTTTTCAGAAAATTGTCAACCGCAGATGTAGCCATGAAGTTAGTATTATGAGCCAGTAATAGCAAGGGCTTTGCTGTCCTCTCTCTCCACTGTTGTTTCAAACAAACACAAAATCAACAGCATATGCAATCTCAATAAAATAACATAGAGATGTGATCTGTTGCTTTTTTTGAAATGAGATTAAGTCTGTCACATCGTAAATCTACCTGTGTAATGTTTGAGCTTAACGTTTAACTTGAAAAAAAACCTGACATTAGAGTAAATAGTGTGAAGGAATAATTGAATTCAGTTGAGGGTTATAACTGTCTCGTAAGTTTTAACTTTGGAGAAATAGGCCTCCTTGCATAGGCTTCAAATATTTTGAATAAATATTTGTCATAGTGTGTCCGGAATTGGTGGGTTCTTGGTCTCACTGACTTCAAGAATGAAGCCACGAGCTCTCGCGGTGAGTGTTACAGTTCTTAAAGGCAGTGTGTCCGGAGTTTGTTACTTCTAATGTTCGGATGTGTTCGGAGTTTCTTCCTCCCCGTGGGTTCGTAGTCTCATTGGCTTCAGGAGTGAAGCTGCAGACTTTCACCGTGATTGTTACAGCTCATAAAAGCAGTGCAAACCCAAAAAGTGAGCAGCAGCAGGATTTATTGCAAAGAGCAAAAGAACGAAGCTTCCACGCTGTGGAAGGCAACCAGAGCAGGTTGCCACTGGGGCTCCTGCAGCCTGCTTTTATTCCCTTTTCTGGCCCCACCCACATCCTGCTGATTGGTCCATTTTACAGAGAGCCGATTGGTCTGTTTTACAGAGAGCTGATTGGTCCGTTTTGACAGGGTGCAGATTGGTGCATTTATAATCCCTGAGCTAGACACGAAAGTTCTCCACATCCCCACTAGATTAGCTAGATACAGTGTTGATTGCTGCATTCACAAACCCTGAGCTAGACACAGGGTCCTGATTGGTGTATTTACAAACCTTGAGCTAGATGCAGAGTGCTGATTGGTGTATTTACAATCCCTTAGCTAGGCATAAAAGTTCTCCAAGTCCCCACCAGACTCAGGAGCCCAGCTGGCTTCACCCAGTGGATCCCACACTGAGGCTGCAGGTGGAGCTGCCTGCCAGTCCCCCGCCGTGCACCCGCACCCCTCAGCCCTTGGGCGGTGGATGGGAATGGGCGTTGTGGAGCAGGGAGCCGCGCTTGTCCGGGAGGCTGGGGCTGCGCAGGAGCCCACAGCGGGGGGATGAGAGGGGAGGCTCAGTCATGGCGGGCTGCAGGTCCCAAGCCCTGCCCTGTGGGGAGGCAGCTAAGGCCCGGCGAGAAGGGCTGAGGAGTGCGGGTGCATGGCGTGGGACTGCCAGGCAGCTCCACCTGCAGCCCAGGTGCTAAGCCCCTCACTGCCTGGGGCTTGTGGGCTGGCCAGCCGCTGGGAGTGCGGAGCCTGCGGAGCCCACCCAGAATTCTAGCTGGCCTGGAAGCGCCACTTGCAGCCCCGGTTCCCGCCTGTGCCTCTCCCTCCACACCTCGCAGCAAGCCGAGGGAGCCAGCTCTGGCCTCGGCCAGCCCAGAGAAGGGCTCCCAGGGTGCAGCGGCGGGCTGAAGGGCTCCTCAAGCGCGGCCAGAATGGGCACCAAGGCCGAGAAGGCACTGAAGGTGAGCGAGGGCTGCGAGGGCTGCCAGCATGCCGTCAGGACGCTGTCACCTCTCAATAGGCTTCTTTGGCAAATATTTATTCAAAACCTATTCTATTCAAGGCAGAGGAAATGTATTATGGAGACTACAAATAACTATAAACAATGTAGCTAGAATCTAAACGCATGAAAAAAATTAATTTACCCAACAGTAAGACTTTTTAGCCTGCAAGCTCTATATTCAGTAAGAAGAAAGGCAGGCTGAAATTTTGACCCCTTAGTTGCCACATATGAGGAACCATGCTCTACATATGGGATTGAAATGTCTTGATGTGGCGCTTCACCATTCGCCATTCAGAAAGCAATGACATAAAAGAAAAGCATTTATGATTATTTCAATTATAGAAGATCATGTTGTCAAAATTTGAATGTATAATTTGTGGACACGAAACTAATACCCGTTATATAGACATAGTCATCAACCATAAGGAAATAGTGTGATAAGAAAATTGTATGATTCATTTTTTTTATGTCTTAACTTTTATCTAAGCCTGGGTTTTAATGAACATACATAGAGCCAAGAACAGTGCCCAACATGCGTTTTTTCTGAATTATTGCAAAGCAGTTTCTTTCCCTCATTTAAGCTTATCAGTGTTCTTTTATATATTCAAATCGGTGTGTGTTTCAATGTCCTACAAGATACCTATGTTAAGTTATCTATATTTTCTCCTAGTTTGCTTTTAAGAATGGACAGGAATGATAAAACCAAAGAATTATGGTAAGCAAACAAGAAGTGGACAGTTCCGAAATTCGCATATTTTATTAATATAGTACTGATATCCTTTTGCTTTAAAGTAGCTTTTGGAAGGAGATTAAGTTATCTCTACTAATTCCCTTAACTATCTTCTTTGGTTTATCATGCCTCATTGTTGTGGTAATATCCAATAATTGAGTAAGAAAATATTATTACTTACCAATCTTTTAGGTACAAGTATGTGTCATAGCCAGGTATAATTTTAACCCAGAGATGATTTTCTTCTAAAAGCAATTAACATTCTATTTAATGAAATTATGTTGTATACTAGATATAATAAGAAAATAATCTTCATTTTTTAGGAAAGTATAAATACAACAAAAATATAAAGTATATTGTGATATACTTATAAATAAATAATTTATAATTTATAATAAAAAATAAATACGAAGTATTTATTCCACAAAGTCATCTGACATTGAAGTATTTGCAAACTAAGATTTTATCACATCAATAATGATTTTATTATTTTCATATAGCAAGCAAAACTGGAAAAGAATTGATCAATATTCATCATCAAAGGAATCATTAATTCCAAATAACACAAAATGTACAGATAGAAAGCTGAAGCTAATAAAAGGTTAATAATTACATTAAATCAAATTTCTACATATAAAAACTGTCAGTCATTTTAATAAGCATAATAAAGAGCACTAATAATACTGAATTTTTATATAACGTATAATAGATTTATATATAACAATACTGCATATTTTAGATAAGGCTCCGCTTTTGTATTTCACGTTTCTCTAGATAAAATTTCTTGGCTGGGTACAGTGGCTCACTCCTGTAATCCCAGCATTTCAAGAGGCTGAGATGGGAGAATCACTTGAGCCCAGGAGTCGAGACCAACCTGAACTACATAGGGATATACCATCTCTACAAAAAGTTTTTTAAAAAAATTATCCAAGCCTGGTGTATAATTATCCTCTCACCTGTGGTCCCAGCTACTTGGAAGGGTAAGGTGGGAGGGTGTCTTGAGCCTGGGAGGTCAAGGAGGCTGCAGCAAGCCATGATCTAGCCACTGCACTCCAGTCTGGGTGACTGAGTGAGACCCTGTCTCAAAAAACCTAAAAAGGAAAGAACACGTTTTATTGCATTTATTCATCCAAATATAGTTAATTTGTAATACAATAACATTAATGTAACAAAACGATTTAAATTTTTCTTCTGTTTGCAGCATCACAGAATGTGTTGCTGATATAAATAATTTTCAGTTTTCTACAAAGAACTTATTTTTCTATTAGAAGTTTTCTTAATAAACAAAGGTATATGGTGAAAGTGAATTCATTATTTCGGTTACAAGAGTCTTGGATAATGCGTTTCAAAGGCATTTCTAACAACTACAATAACAACAGCAATTTAGCCAATTTCCTACTATATTGAAACTGTTAAAACAGCTATTTTGTTGTTTTTTATAAGTCCTCCTAGCAGATTAACATTTCTTTGCATAGCTTAATCCCATCTTTGCATAATGTACAGATGCACACTAGTCTCATATTTACTATCACTTTTCAATTTTTCTGTTAAAAGACATACAAAATTAAAAATACCCAATAAATTAGAAATACATAGATAAAATAATCAAAATAAAAAATTGAATACATTTGATGGCTTTGCTAAACTTTCAAAAATAGGACTAAAATGTGGCTTTCTATACATGAAAATTACACTTCTTTTTAAGGTTCAAAACTAGTGGATTAAACTCTTGCACAAAGACTCCTTTGATTTTAGTTGTTTATCATTTCAGAAGAAGCAAATCTTATGTTTTTTCCCTGTAAAATTGAAGGTGTGCAGATGACCATATTATTTAATTTAAAAGGGATCATTTGACCTCAATTTACTTGATGATATGACTTCTTAATTAAACTCTTCAAACTTGTTTTTTTTCTTTCTACCAACTAAGCTGTAAGAATGCTATGAAAATTGGTAAAAACTAATCAGTAAATTGAGATGATGTTTGACAATTGTGTTTCAAGGCCTGACAGCAGACTCTTGAGGATAACCCTTTGTGTGGTGCTATATTTGGCAGGCATTGTTGCTCAACATAAAATTTTCTTACTTATGCTACATATGGTTTTTTAAAATTGTGTTTTGCATTTTAGATCTGTGACTTTTTTGTGGGAAATGTTGCTCTCCTAGTAGCATATGTGTCATTGTTTGTAGCGTTTATCCAGCATTGTAACTTAGTTTTCTGTTTGTTTGTTTTTTTGATAAACCTCCAATCTCATCTGGACTATCAGATTTCAAAAACCAGCTGAAGATTTGGATGCGAATTCTGGATGTTAAAGGAGTTGTTCAGGTTTCATCAGTACCAAAGGGAATTCCTTTTTCTTAGAGGTGAATGAATGAATTCTACATTCTAGGTGTTATATGAGGAGAGAGAAACATTTGATTAATACATGGCAATGAGTCATCTGATTACAGCTATTACCACGGGGAAAGTAGAATATCTGTTTCAATCTCTTTCTAATTTTATCTCTTCCTCTTTAGAATATTAAAGGAAGAAAAAATTGTCAACTAGTATTCCTAAAGTAATTCCATAATAATTTTGAATTATTTATCTTTTATGCTAATTGGTATATTTGCCAAGATCAGATTACAAAAATATAAACCAAGACCGCTTTGCAGAAAATGTTTTTTCTTTGGTCAGTATGGATTGCAAAATATATTGGATATCTTGAAGAGGGAGAGAGAAGTGGAGAGATGGCTTGAAGCTAAAGAAGATTACTTCCCAGTCATCCCAGCCCCCAGTGTATAGTTAAAAAAAAAAAAAAGAAAAACCCTTGACTATTCTTGACTATTTTTTTCCTCTCCTTTACAAGAAAATCACTCTTTAGTTACTCATTTCCTTTCCCCATGGTCAGGTTGCCTGCATCTCCAAACACTTGTAAGTACTGTATGTTCTGACATATCCTGAAGTCATGCATTAGCACCTTTTCATTCAGCAAAGGGTGAGAACAGATATCTTTTGGCAGCTGACAGCAGGGCGCAGGCAGCAAGTCGGAGAAGGAAGCGGACGACCGAGGACACTGTGGTGGCCTAGTGGCTAGCAGGACTAATGCACCGGCTGTGAATAACCCCTTTTTCCCCTCCTATCTACCCAACAGATGTCTCTCTGTCATTGTCATGTCCTCAAGCTATCCCAGTAAATGATTTGTGCATTGCAACTGAGTCACCAATGTGGCAATTGAACCTCTTCACAGCTCAGAATTGTTGATGTGTGCACGGAGGGCCCTGTGGTTGTACTGAACGCATGTATGAACAGGGATGAACTGCAGAGGGACTGGGGGGCAAGCACCCGAGAAAGAGGATGAGAAAGGGAAGCAGGAGACAGAGAGGATACTGAAATGTCAAGGTTACCTTGTTTTGCCTGGAGAATTAAAAGGAAGGGCACATTATTACGTCTGCCTCTATTTGGTCTTTTGGCTCTCTTAGGCTGAAGCAGCCCCTTGCTGCTCTGGTAGATATACATATCACTTTGAAAGATTAAAAAATGAAGAATGCAGTGATCTGTATTGCATATATGCTTTATTCTGTGGAAAGAATGTTAATAAATACACTGAGAGCCTGCAAAGTTTGCCAATATAAATAATGTGGCATTTCAAAGTCTGTCAGTAAATGTAAATGAATTTTTCAATGTAAAAATATAGTTCAGTTATAAATTGGAGTCATGCTTGACATTAGTTGGGCATTAGAAGATATTAATTAGATACTGCTCACTTCTCTCTGATTTCTTTATATTAAGTGAATTTTCAGGAAAGAGGAATTTGCAAGCATGCAGTTTAGAGATTTTTATTCTCAAAAACAAACTGGTTGGTAATTTTTAGTGGAGAAATAAATGCTTTTTTCAAAAATCTTGTCAGTGAGCTGTCTAAAAATGCCCTTCCCAATATGAACACAATATGGAAAAGCTAATCCATTTTAATACTTTGTAATGATAATAAGCTACAGTGAACAAGTAGCCTAGGGAAAAGATAGTAGTAGTCACCTTTAAACAGAAAGAGAATAGCAAGTAATTGTACATTTTTACAGTAGGCTGATGGCAACATTTCCTGTGACTTTGAACTTACTTTGGCTGTCACCATCCTGGCAAACATTTTGCATATCAATCAGTTGTATTTCTTGCATGACATTTGCAGCATAATGCAGAAATTTACTTATGTGATCTTTGTATGTAAGCAGACAGTTTATAAGTAAATAATTGTGCTCCTTCATGCCACAGATGAGGATTTAACCTGCATGTGGGACTGCTAAGACCTTTTAAATATCAACACAACATGCAGTTTCCATTTAATGTTCTTATTCTTGTTTAAATCAGTCTTCATCTGTGTTTGGCATGATTCACCCTATGTGATTTATGTGGTTGTAGGGTGCTGCGTGTGTGTGTGTGTGTGTGTGTGTGTGTGTGTGTGTGTGTGTGTTTTCCAGCAGTTAATTACTGGGACTGAGATTCCAGAAATAGTTTTTATAATAGTGTCTGAATCTTAATTTCTTCAAAACTTGTCATGTTAACTTTTTGTTTTGTATTTGACAAAATCTGTAATTAATCACCAGAAAAAGAAGCATATCTAGATATTGACTTTTAAAATTGCATAATTTTAATTTATTGGGCTTGTTTGAGTATTTTTTTCTAGTCTGTATTACCTAACATTTTTGGGACACCATTACATAAAAACAGATTTTTGAGGTTTTCAATTTAAAATGTCAAAGTATCCAGGTTCTGTGCTCTTTAGTGTCCTTCAGAATAGTTTCCTTCCAAATAAATAATAATATTTAAATGCTGTATTTATTTTAGAAAAAAATGTAAAGTGCCCCCACATTGCATAATGTATGTTACTCAAAAATATTTTTATGATATCATTTTGTAGTTAAATTTCCCTTCCATATTCTGCTTGGAGATGAACATTTTTTTTAGGATTCGTTTTTGGAGGCAGGCAATCACTTACCTGGTTTGAATTAAGACTCTTCAGATACACTCTGCTGCCTGTGAATAATCTCTCAGTAAATACTAGTACTTGTTACATTAATAAAACATCTTTAAAAATACATGTTTTTTATTCTAACATAACTTTAGTTCTTGTAGAGTCTAATAAAATATGTTCAGTTGTACTATGTGAACACTTTACCTACTTCTGATATTTGTATGGGTTAATTGATAATTAGCTTCCAAGGTTAAAGAGAGAAAATAGAATGCAGCCTGGCCCTAGGAACTGGAAAGAACGAAAATTAGAAAATGAAAGAAACATAATGAAAGAATTGGAGCAAATTGTAAACTTTCTTTTTTTAGGGAAAAAAAACATATAATTTTAATTTTGTCACTATTCAATGCAACATTCTCTTTTCATGGCCAAGAAAATGAAGTAAAAGGAAAAAGTAAGTGCTAAATTGTTTCAGTGATAGCTAGCTGACTCCTACTCATTCATGCTTAGCTGTCAAGCCAGAGACATTCTGTATACTCTGCATTTAAACTTAACCATGTGACTAGTTCTTACCAAATTAATATGAAATGAATTGATGTGTGTCACTTCTGGGTTGAGGTAGATACTTATGTAGATAGAGACTACCACTAAAGACTCTCTCCATTTCTGCCAGATAAATAAAAGTGGGGCCATAGTATAAGAGTAATTTGGATTTCTGAGTTACTTCTTAGGAGGCAAGCTCTAAACATATCAGAAAGACATGAGAAATATATATTTAATGGTTTACCTACTGTAGTTGGGCAGTTTGTTTCAACTATCACCTCCCTATTACAGATATTAATTAACATTTATTTCCTCTTGTGTACATTCATTCAATCCTCACAAAATCTTTACAAAATAGATATTATGAAATCTATTTTGTAGTAGAGGCTTCTGAGACTTGGTATATTTGATTGACTTGTTCAATACAACAACAGCATTAGAATTTGAGCTTCCTGTTTGAGACCTAAATTTATACTGTTTCCAGCATACTTCTTCAATGGTCTACTTTTAAAATCCTTATATTTATATTAATTTGACGTGATATGTCTGCATTAGTGGTGAAGAGTATGGTTGTATGTTCTTTATAATATAATGACAGATTGGAAGTTAAGAACTGCTGCTCCACAATCTGAAAATACCTTCAAGTGAATGGGATGAAAGCAAGGTATACCTTTCTTTGTAAGATGATAAATTATTTTAGTGTCAATTGGCTTTATAGAAGATGAATAAAGCTAAAAATCCCCAGGAAGGCTTAAAAACATTGTTTATGTTATGAAAGACATATTATTGGGCTTTATAAAACCAATTGGGTAAGTGCTGATGCTGTTGATACTACTAATAATTCAGTTTTTCATCTGCCTTTTTTTCTGCTAAGCTTACTTATATACTTACATTATTTGAATTTTCTGATATCTATCTATTCATCCTCTCTTGCTGCCAAAACTGATATTTAGAAAAAAAAACATCCTGTATTTCTAGAAATCAGAGTATCTATGAAGCATTTGAACATTTCCCAATTCAATGCACTTACCTGGGAATGTATTTGGGTAATGGCACTTTTTGGTTATTTGTAGTTTTGCCACTAACATGCAACTATTGTTCAATCTTTTACATTATACCACTTTCGAGAAGGAGAGTAAGGAATTCATTTATCAGAATGTTTGATCCATATTATTCTTATTAACAAGAGTCCCATAGGCCTCAGTTTTAGAAAAATTTATATGGTTCACTAGTTGTTTCAGAAATAGATGAAGATACAATAGTAATTCAAGGTTGTCCCAGTGGTTCTCGAACTTTTAACAACACTGGAAATACCTGATGGGTATGTTAAGGCAAATTGCTAGACCCTACCACCAGAGACGTTGACTCAGTAAGTGTAGACTAGCGCTCACTAGTTTTATAAGTTTACATCTGATAATAATGTTACTAATCCAGTGACTACACTTCAAGAATCATGTTCTAGAACAAAATGCTTTCAGGTGAATTTGTTTAGCAATGAACGCATATGAAAATATGCCATGTCAAAGTTCTTTCTGGATCACCTTGTAAACGTTAAAAAAAAAAAGGAAGAGAAAAAAGTCCAAATGATTGGCCTTTAACATCTGCTTTGTTCAGTTATTGGATGAAGGGGGCGCAGATAGGCATGCTCTCCGGTGCAGTGTTGCTCTGCAGCTGAGGCAATCCCTGAAGAAGGGGCTGGCAGCTGAAAGCTCTCTGTGGACACCACTCGCAATAGCTGGAGCAAGTCCTTCCTTGAAGGGGATTTGAGTGGACATCTGCATGTCCACCACACCCAACTTAAAATTTTCAAAGCCTTGTATTATCTGGAGTTGACCTGATTTTCATATCTCAAACATGTAATTCTCCCTTTTGTTAAATAAGATCCACTTACCCACACATTGCTGTACACAAGCCAAGCTTTTTCCTTTTTTCAGTACAAAGTTTTCCCCATACTGTTATATCTTTCTGAAATGCTATTCTTTCATTCTCCTCACCAGTAATTCTCCTGATTTGTTTCTTATATAAGACCCCTGACAAAATGTTTCATCTCAGGTTTATCATTCTGGCTAATGCGGCTCCCCCTGAAAAATCTCTGTAACTGTACTCTTTCCATTTCAGTCATAGCACTTACCACTTTTTGCAATTTTCTCTATAAACTTGTGTTGTTGTTGTTTTTTTTCCTATCCCCTCTATAGATCTTAACCTCTATGGGAACAGAAGCTATGTTGTTCACCAGTGTAAACCCAAAATCATGAAGAACATAGGCTGTTAGCCCTAATGCAGGCTCTCTTTAAATATCTGCTGTAGGAGTATGGTAGAGATGATCACCAAAAGTTCCTGACCCTTCCGTAGTATAGAGTTATTGTAGAGTGATGGGTAACTGTGTGGCCATGGACTACTTCCCTTGCCCCATCCACTGCCTGTAGTGGTTCCTAATCATGAATAATTTTAACCCCAGGGATATATGGCAATCTCTGGAAACATTTTTAGTTGTCACAACTTGGAGGAAGGTGGGTTGCTACTGGCATCTGCATCTAGTGAGTATAGACCAGTGATACTGCTAAACATTCTATAGTACACACAATAGCTTCCTACAACAAAGAATTTTCTTGCCCAAAATACCAGCAGTAGTAAGTTTTAGAACATCTGTGTTTTAGTTTTCTATTCCTGCTTTAATAAATTATCATACACTCACTGTTATAAAACAACACAAATTTATTATCTTTACAGTTCTTTTATGGGTTCACAGAGCTAAAAATCAAAGAGTCTGATTGAATTCTATTCCTTTCTTGAAACTTAAGGAGAATCCATAACCCTCCTTTTTTTTGAGATGGAGTCTCACTTTGTCACCCAGGCTGGAGTGCAGTGGCACGATCTCGTCTCACTGCTACCTCTGCCTCCTGGGTTCAAGTGATTCTTCTGCCTCGGCCTCCCGAGTAGCTGGGACTATAGGCGTGCACAACCACGCTTGGCTAATTTTTGTATTTTTTTTAGTAGAGACGGGGTTTCACCATATTGGCCAGGCTAGTTTCAAACTCCTGACCTCAGGCCACCCACCTTGGCCTCCCAAAGTGCTGGGATTACAGGCATGAGCCACCACACCCGGCCCATATCCATCCTTTTTTTTAGCTGCTAGAGGCTTCCTGCATTTCTTAAGCTTGTGGCCTCCTTCCTCCAGCTTCCAAGCCAGCGACATTGCGTCTTTCTGGCCATTCTTCTATAGTCATACCTCCCTCTGACCATGCCAGGAGGGTTCTCCTATATAAAGAAATGATTATATTGGGTTCACCTGGATAAGCCAGACTAATCTTTATATTTAGTCTCTTAATCACATCTGCAAAGATCCTTTGACCATGTACACTAATTCAGAGGATCTGACCATCTTATGGTTGGGGGCAGAATTTTGCATAGAACACCTGGGATATGTATGTAATTTTTGCCAGTGGAAAATTAACATTATCAATGTGTGTTCATTCTGATCTAATGGGTTTAAAAAGTGAGTCTGCTGTCTCTCCTCTTTTTCCTTTCTATAATAATCTTGACTCCAGATATTCCAAAAGTCAATAATCTTGACTCTAAAAGATGAAAGATAACAAAATCACAATGTAGAAGTCAAGCCATGAAGAATAAGTGTGAGACAGTTGTGTGAGTGAACAATATATATATTTTCTATTAATTTCTACATGCTTCTGGCATTATATTAAGCCATAGGGCCTTGAGTTTATCTATTACAGCAGCTAGCATTCTTATTGTTATTATTATTGAAAATGATACCTTAGGTTATAACAAAAAGCCTAAAATAGGTTGCTTTGTTTTAGCAGTCAGCTGGCAAGTGACAAGGAAATTAACATCAGAAGAAACACTTTGTTCTGAAGCCCTACACTAGACTTATTGAATAAGAGACTTCTATTGTGCTATGCCATAGGGATTTCATAGTTTTTCTATTAAGGGAGCACACATAACCTTAACTAACACTGTGAGAAACTGGCTGAGTGAATAAATTACTAGGTAAATAAAACAATACATTTCTGAGTTTATATTGCTCACTTATAAAAATAAGTAGAAATCACTGTATGTATGAGCAACAGTAAATAAGTATCCTTAGCACAGATTCCAATAACATCAACTGTATGAACACTGGAATCATGAAGTGTTATTGGCATACCAACAAATGCAAGAAATGCTGAATAGAGGTAACCATAAACACAAACAGATTACTTTCATTTTTCATGTAGCATTCATTATGATTTGCAAACACTAAAATATAAAGGCGCTCTTCTCTACCTTCTGAACACTATGTAACCTATAGATAGTGACAAGGAAGTATGAAAAAAAATCCAAATCCTGAGGCAAAGTAATCTAAACTGTAACCACTGACTCAGGTGATGTGGTTCTCTTCTCCTTCCCATCAGGAATCAGGATTGGAGAGGGTGAGGAGGCTTCGGTGTTTATTTGCACTGTAGGATGAGGGACTGCAGGTGATGTCTTGGAGAAGGTAATAATCTGGATATAGAAGACACAAGTGTTCCCTGGGAAGCACTCTTACTCCATCCTAAGAGAGGAATTGATTTTTGCCTTTCCACGTCTCTACTTGATAACTGCACAAAGATATGCTGGTATTTTACTCCAGTTAATCTTGCCTTCTTTCTTCTAAGATAAGTGTATATTAAGACAGTGAGTCTCATGTAGAGTTGTTTCTTCCTTCTCAAAATCCAGAGTTTAGCCATATAGTTAATCGTTATATAATGACTCCCAGTGTTAAGTAAAGATGAGAGTCATAGAATTCAAAGGCAACTTTGATAATTGTTTAGAACACTAAAAATACTTCATATATTTCTGAAGAAAGATAAGAATTAAGTTATTAGTACCCGGAAACATCTGTATAATTCTATCTCTTCTCATCAGAGTTCTGTTCCCCAAGTCTGGAAGATACTATCACCGACTGGTAGCTACCATTTCATTAGAAATCCCAAAGATATTTAATTTTTAATTTTCAACTGAATTTAACCATTGAAAGCACGATAATAGGAGATTAATGTCTGATGAAATGTGCTGTTAGTAGCATATCATTCAAGAAACATAAATTTCACAATTCAAAACTGCCTTATACATGGAAACACAGCACTCCCTAAACTATGTGTAACTTGAGGGCAAAGACAAAATTTGTGTAGGTTTGAGGAATTTTTTAAAGGGTGAACATATTCTCATCCACATATTTTGTCCTTATACATAACTAGTTCGAATTGCCCTCTCATCTATAAAGTTGGTATAAATTCATGTATGTAATTCTATACCTTTGCTGTATCTCAAATACTTTTCTTAACCCAATATATCCTCTGTATGAATTCCTATGGTTTTTAATCTTGAGGCAAGTGATATATTTCTGTGACATTGAGTGGTAGTATATGATATAAAGAACCCCATGAGATTAATTTGGGGCCTATGTAAATACAACAAGAATGTTGAGAGGTTTCGAAAGCAAACATAGGCTGGGCGCGATAGCTCACGCCTGTAATCCCAACACTTTAGGAGGCCGAGGCAGGTGGATCATGAGGCCAGAAGATCGAGACCATCCTGGCTAACACAGTGAAACCCCGTCTCTACTAAAAATACAAAAAATTAGCCAGGTGTGGTGGCAGGTGCCTGTAGTCCCAGCTACTCAGGAGGCTGAGGCATGAGAATCGCTTGAACCTGGGAGGTAAGAGGTTGCAGTGAGCCGAGATCGTGCCACTGCGCTCCAGCCTAGGCAACAGAGTGAGACTCCATCTCAAAAAAAAAAAAAAAAAGTAAATGTAAACCTCTTTAAACAACAGTGTGTGTATAGAGATTGTGTGTGTCAAAGAGGGGTGTTGTAACATCTGTTCAACTTAGACACTTTCTAGTTATAAACATCTTAGAAAGTTATGGCAATATAAATGTTAAAATCTGTATTCTTATTAAAAGGATTCCCTATTTAATAAATGGTGCTGGGAAAACTGGCTAGCCATACGTAGAAAGCTGAAACTGGATCCCTTCCTTACACCTTATACAAAAATTAATTCAAGATGGATTAAAGACTTACATGTTAGACCTAAAACCATAAAAACCCTAGAAGAAAATCACCTAGGCAATACCATTCAGGACATAGGCCTGGGCAAGGACTTCATGTCTAAAACACCAAAAGCAATGGCAACAAAAGCCAAAATTGACAAATGGGATCTAATTAACTAAAGAGCTTCTGCACAGCAAAAGAAACTACCATCAGAGTGAACAGGCAACCTACAGAATGGGAGAAAATTTTTGCAACCTACTCGTCTGACAGTGGGCTAATATCCAGAATCTACAATGAACTCAAACAAATTTACAAGAAAAAAACAAACAACCCCATCAAAAAGTGGGTGAAGGATATGAACAGACACTTCTCAAAAGGAGACATTTATGCAGCCAAAAAACACATGAAAAAATGCTCATCATCACTGGCCATCAGAGAAATGCAAATCAAAACCACAATGAGATACCATCTCACACCAGTTAGAATGGCGATCATTAAAAAGTCAGGAAACAACAGGTGCTGGAGAGGATGTGGAGAAACAGGAACACTTTTACACTGTTGGTGGGACTGTAAACTAGTTCAAGCATTGTGGAAGTCAGTGTGGCAATTCCTCAGGGATCTAGAACTAGAAATACCATTTGACCCAGCCATCCTATTACTGGATATATACCCAAAGGATTATAAATCATGCTGCTATAAAGACACATGCACACGTATGTTTATTGCGGCACTATTCACAATAGCGAAGACTTGGAACCAACCCAAATCTCCAACAACGATAGACTGGATTAAGAAAATGTGGCACATATACACCATGGAATGCTATGCAGCCATAAAAAATGATGAGTTCATGTCCTTTGTAGGGACATGGATTAAACTGGAAACCATCATTCTCAGCAAACTATCGCAAGGACAAAAAACCAAATACTGCATGTTCTCACTCATAGGTGGGAATTGAACAATGAGAACACATGGACACAGGAAGGGAAACATCACACACTGGAGACTGTTGTGGGGTGGGGGAATGGGGGAGGGATAGCATTAGGAGATATACCTAATGCTAAATGACGAGTTAATGGGTGCAGCACACCAACATGGCACATGTATACATATGTAACAAACCTGCACATTGTGCACATGTACCCTAAAACTTAAAGTATAATAATAATAAAATTAAATAGATAAATAAAATAAAATGAACTAAAAGTTTAACAAAGTTAGAAAAACTCAAAAGTAAAAAATAAATTAGAAGTACAGAAAATAGAAAACAGAATACACATTAGAATTTATTAATAAAACAAAAAGATGCTTTCCCTAAAAGACCACTAAACAAGATAAACCTTTGGAAAGTCTGACCAAATAGTCTGTGGAAAAAAGGGATACATAAGTATAGTTTCAGATATTTCAAAAAGTGTAAGATTAATATAGACAGCTTTATATAAATGTATTTCTACGCTAATATGAATACAGTTAAAATGAATTATTTTCTAGGAAAACTGAAATCACCAATTCAATATATCTATACAAATTCCAAATAGGCCAACAATTATAGCCAACAATAAATAGAAGACAGGGGCATATCCTTATCAACAACACCAAGCCCAATGGCTTAGCTCTAACAAAATGTCAATGAACAAATAATTTTCTGTTAAGTAAATTTTCTAGAACAGAGAATAAATGAGAGAGAGAAATAGAAAGGGAGAGAGACCTAGATAGGAGAGGTTATTCTGCAAATTTTCTGAAACTATCATAATGCTAATTTAAAAGTTGGGTGAGAAAAATACTCAAGGAAAGTTAATTTTATGTGAAGATGGATGTAAAAATCCTTAGCACAACATTATCTAGTAAAACAGTGTTATTAAAATGTTTATTTAAAAGAATCATACATTATGACCATTATCATAGCATAATCTCAGTTTAATATCAGAAAATGTATTAATATAATTACTCACATAAACATCTTAAAGAACAACTATGATCACCTTAATAAATCTTACAAAGAAGTTGATAAAACTCAATACTTATTCTTTATTTTTTAAAAAACTCCTAGCTAACTAGGAATAAAAATAAAATTTCCTTGACTTTAAAGCTATTCACCAGAAATTATCAGCATGTGTCACTTTAATTAAGATACATTATAAGCATTACCATTAAATTCAGGAACAAGATAGGGCTGCCCCCTTCAAAACTACTATTCAGGATTGTACTAAGGGCTTACCTCATTTGGCAAGACAAGTTAAAGAAATAAGAGGTACGATATTTAAAATAACGTGACTTTCATCATTACAGATAATACATTTATCTACTTGGAAAATTCAAGAAAATCACCCAAGAAATTTCCAATTAATAGGAAATTAAGGTTAACATAAAAACAATGAATATGAGCTACACTCAAAATGTGATTTTTAAAAAATCTTACATTCACAATACCCTGGTTTGTCTTTGTTTAGTTATTCACTCATCTATCTTTCTTCAATAATTTACAAGTAATAATAAAATATGTATTTTTCAGATTTTGTAAGTGTTTTGGGTGGTAACAGGAAATTGCATGTGCATATGAACTGATTAGGCAATAATGGCCAATATGAATGTGTTTTTTACGCTCTCCTGAATAAAAACCAAAAAAAAAAAGTAGGATTACTGTTATTTTTGGGAAAATAAGAATGATATTGATAATGGTGCTTTAGAAATCTCAGATGATCTGTTTTTATTTATCTGTTCTCAAACTTGAAAAAATAAGAAAAAATTCATTGCTATACCGTCTCATTTGAATACAATATAATTTATCTTTATTCCAAATATTGCAATTTTCAGTTGCCTCTTAAAAAATATTGCATGACAGACATCACTAATCTGTATTTATTCTTATGTTTATATTAAACAATGGACATATATTAATTTTAACATAGGATATTCTCATAATTTCTAGGAACATCTTATTATGTGTAATTCACAAACATAACTCTACAGTTTTAAATATAAAACAAAGCCTTGCCCTAGAAAATAAGCACTGATTAAAGTCACAACGTGCTCTTTTGTGGTGGTGTTTTTAATAAAATATTATCAGTGGTAAAATGTAAATAAAAAAGTAAATTGCTTCATTCATCATGTATTTTAAGCAGTTAAAATGAATGAACTCTCCTTTGAGAAAACATCTGACTAAGCAAAATAATGGTTATGAGTTTGGGAAAATGTTTAATGAACTTACTGGTTAAAATGCAGTTGTTATTTTAGAGCCCATTATTGTGTGTTTTAAATTAATTGAAGCTTCTTTGCTGAAAGACTGTCTTTTTTCTTTTTTCACTTCATATACTAAAATAAGTGATCTTAGTAACTTATGTGGATGCCAAGAAGTTACCAGGTTGGGAATGCTGGTTGACATAACAATGTGTACCTAGAAGAGTGTGTATCCACGCATCTTCATATGCATTTACCTGATATCAGTTCAAAGGCAAAGTGGTCGATGATCAGATACAATTGTGCTTTAAGGAGCTCATATTGTAAACACTCTGGCTGGTATTCTCTTTCTTTGTGTTCTGTAACACACCTATTTATTACAGATTGGAGGTTGAAGTAATATTTCAGTCTATATATTGAAATATTTCAAACAATATATGTAACCATTTGCTTAAGACAATAGGAGAAAGTACTTACTTTAAAGATGCAGCTTTATTCACAATTGCCAAAACTTGGAAGCAACCAAGGAGTCCCTCAGTAAGAGAATAGATACATAAACTGTGGCACGTCCAGACAATGGAACCTTATTCAACACTAAAAAGAAATGAGCTATCAATCCATGAAAATACATGGAGTAAACTTAAATGCATATTATTAAATTTAAAAAGTGAATCTAAAAAGGTGATGTACTGTATGATTCCAAATACATGATATTCTGGAAAAGACAAAACTATGAAGGCAGTAAAAAAATCAGTATTTGCCAGAGGTTAGTGGAGAGTGATGGATGAACAGGAGGAGCACAGAGGCTTTTTAAGACAGTGAAACTACTCTGTATAATACTCTCACGGTAGATATATGTTATTATACATTTGTCCAAACCCATAGAACGTATAACACCAAGAGTGAAACCTAATGTAAACTATGGACTATGGGTGATAATGAAGTGTCAGTGTGGCTTCATCATCATTTGTAACAAATGTGTCACTCTGGTGGGAGATACTGTTAATAAGGGAGGTTATGCAAGTGTGGGGAAGGGAGTGTATGGAAAATCTCTATTTTCCACTTAATTTTGTTGTGAACATATGATCTATTACTAAATAAGTTAATGATGACAAGTCAATCTGTGTACCATGGAGAATACTATGTTCCTGCACATGGTAGACATTTAGTAAATATAATGTAATATTTGATCAAGCTAAAGAATAAGTAAAATGAGAACTTAGACTAAGGAAAGATGAAATCATTTTGGCAGGGGTAATCTTAAAAAGAAATGACAACAACAACAGATCATAGCCAGAGACATTTTGAATGAGTACCTTCATATTAGAATGGGTTTGGGAGTCAGGACATGTGTTATCTGAACATGAATTATTCTACCTTTTCATTTATAAGGTCTATATGTATAATATTTACTTTATAGCTTTATGGTTAGGAATAAACAAGGTGGTACATGGATATCATTCAAATGAGTATAACTGGAAGTAGTACTTAGACGAAAATTAACTCACTGTATCGAGATTTCTGAAGCATGAACTTGACATTCCATTGTATTCCATATCCTATGGGACCAGTGCATTACCTGATGCAAAGTTAGAAACTAGTTAGCATGTGCTGAATGAATAACAAGGAAAGTATGCTGACAAGAAAGTACATACTGGATAAGAGTGATTTTCTAAGCCACATTGTGAAGAATTGTGGACAGAATCTTTTTTTTTTTTTAGTTTTACATGACAGCCAGGCACGGTTGCTCACACCTGCAGTCCCAACACTCTGGGAGGCCAAGGCCGGTGGATCGTCTGAGGCCAGGGTTTTGAGAGAGACGATATGGTCAGAATCTTAAAGGTCCAAAAATAAATAAATGGAAACTGATATTGGTACCTACTGTGTGTCTTTATAGTTTAAAATGTGTGGTACAAAAAATTGTATATATTCTTCAAAAGTGTATTTGGTATTTTGATTGATGAAATTGGGCCTTTAATATACGATAGCCATTATTACATATCCTATAATGTTCAAGAATTAATTAATTTATTAAGTCAATGACATTTCTTGAGTGCCTATAATGAGCTAAGTATCAGGGCAAAGCATAAAGCAAGACAATGCCATGTTTTCATGAAGCTCATATTCTAAAACAAAAAAGTGATAATTATATTGATAATTCTGATTTCATATTTCCTTGATTTATCAGATATCTGATAGAGACATCAAAATTATATGATAGTATATTCAATATCCTTTTAAAAAGCATACTTTAAGAATACTTTCACGATGGCTCACGCCTGTAATTCCTTTGGGATTTACAACTTTGGGAGGCGGAAGCAGGCAGATCATGAGGTTAGGAGTTCGAGACTAGTTTGGCCAAATAGTGAAACCCAGTCTCTACTAAAAATACAAAAATTAGCCTGGCATGGTGTGCGCGCCTGTAGTCCCAGCTACTTGGGAGACTGAGGCAAGAGAATTGCTTGAACCCGGGAGACGGAAGGTTGTGGTGAGCCGAGATTGCATCACTGCACTCCAGCCTAGGCAAAAGAGTGATAATCCATCTCAAAAAAAAAAAAAAATTAAATTTACATACAGTAAAATTAACTCTTTTTAGCATACAGTTCTATAAATTTAGACAAATGCATAGAATTACATAACCACTACTGTAATCAAGATATAGAACAGTTTAATGAACCCCAAAAGTCCCTTGTGAAAACAAACTATTGATAAAGATTTGAAAATTTTTAAAGAAAATAGAAATTTAACCGAGTCAACCAATTAACTCAGAAATTATAAAAGTATAATTAAGCCCAATTAAGTGTAGTCTTAAGGCATATTTAACCTCAAGAAACAGAAACCAGTGCAAAGTAATTTAAGTTAAAACAAGGAAAAAACACAGGATACAGTCTTTGTTAGTGAAGACAGCAGCATCTTTCATAGATGAAATGAAATGTCAGTACTCACTGGAACTTTAGATTTGTTTAGTCCACTACTCACTTGATCTTCTTTTTGTGGTCAGCATAATTGTTTATCTTTGTAGTTCTCTGAGAAACTGTCCACTTTGTAGTGATGGCTGTTCCAAAAAGGCATCCCCAAGCCATGAGTCCCTGTTATCTTACAGAATCTGTACTCACATGGAATAAATGTATGCCTGAATTCAGGTCCCAAATTCCAATAAAAAGAATATATGTGGCCAGGGAAGGAAATCAGGTTGCATACAGAATTACACATCTTAGCATCCATAGGTGGGATTGGCAGCCTCCTGCTTCACTGCAGTGACGCCTCAGCAAGAGTAGTAGTAACTGTAGTCGTAGTAGAAATTATAATAGTAACAACAACGGTAAATCAAAAATACCAAGGTGGAGAGCATATTTTATTTTAAAGAGATTGTCTAGAGTATAGCTATTATTAAAGTGCAATAAGATAATATCTCAAACAAAGGAGGAACTATCAGATCTAGGAAAAGTGAGCGTCTCTATTAAGGTAATACTAAAATAACTAAGTGAGAAAAAAAGTTCCAGTAATAGTGATCAGCACTAAAATAACTCAGCCAATGTTTAGAATCTTGGTTATCAAACAAGGGATGTTCTCAAAACATATTCCCTGAAGATGATTTGGAGATAAATATTTGAATAATATTAATACATATACTTGTATTACAGTCAATTGGTTAATAGTTTAACCTGAACATGTTGATAAACACCATTTTAATTTAAGACATTGACAATACAAATAAAACATTAATGCATAAAAGTGAGTTCTATACAATAAAACTTATGTTCATTACACTAAATTTTAGAGATTGCCTGCAATAGTTGATGAAATCATTTGTTTATATTTCTATAATGACATATGTCAGTGATATTGGACTAGAATATTTAGATCATCTACAATTAAAATTGCATATCTCATTTATCCTAAAGATCTTAATTTAAAAATCAATGGTATACATGTAGTTACCAGTCACTCTGTCAAGTGTCCGGGAAAAAAATAATACTGAAAATTTATAAACAAGATGGAAAGAGAGGGATATATCTATATATTGCTTTTCATTTTCTTTTAAATGAGATCCAAGATGATAGAGATGCAAAGCACACCTTTTCCACAAGCAAAAAAGAAAAAAAAATAGTGATTCAGCTTGAAAACCAGAAAAAAATCTCAGAGTGGAAAACAATAAGAACTAGAATGTTTGTAGAGTACTTTTTCAGGGTCAAAATTATATCCAAAAATTATAAGTATTAGTTTTTTGCAAGTGATTCCTGACTCAGCAAAATAGAAATAAATAACTCATTTCTAAGGAGTCCTATTTTATATTTATATTTACATTCATTATGGAGAGCAAATATATTTTAAGCCATCTGCCACATTCTCTTCTTTTGGCCTCAGTGGTTCTTGGTACCACAAAATAAAATCTATTCACACACATACATGTGTGCTCATGCATGTGCTCACTCACACATAAACACAAAGCAATAAATTATAAATTTTATTATTTTCTAAACATAAGACTGATAAAATTTGAAATTAATTGTGGACTAATAGATCTACAACTAAAATTGCTACTTATATTGATAGGATCACACAAAGTAATAAAGATTAGTATAATAAAAATCTTGTGCTGATGTGAAGAGTTTAAATACAGTATCTATAACTTCAGTGTAGATTAGATACATATCTGTGTAAATAATATATTCTACAATTTGGAATATGATTACTTGCAAAATATTTATATTTCTTATATCATCTAAGGATCTTCCTTTCATGAAAGGAATGGATATATATTCCATTCTAAACCCATATTGAGGATTCTGAGTGTGTGGGTCTTTTCAGCTATAGTCAATGAAATGAACAAAGTCTTTAGAACTTCTGAAAATAGATTTTGAGCTACATCTCTAGAAAATTTTAATAAAAAATGCATGTAGCAGGCAGAGCCTTAACGTATTTAAATTCTTCATTATTCAATGGCTAATTACTCATTTTGTGATGACCCAGGTCTGTGGCTTCTCTTCTTTTTTCCCTCTGGCTGTCTGCCTTTGGCCATTTCACAGTTCATTAGCACCTTTAACATCTGATGGGCAGGAGAAGAATATAGGTATGGCTCAAATCAGTCAATTTTACAGTTTTGCATTACTGGGACTACAGATTCGGTGAGATTTGCAATTGAAACTAACACATAAAATGGAATTACAGAGGTATTTCTGAATTTCAAATAATTATTTTCACTCAAAAGTTGATTACACTGAGATAATATAACAAAGCATTTTTTAAGAATTGGTTTTTTGGGAGAAATTTCCTCTGTTCTCTCTTATATAATTACTAAGGGTTCAGTAGTCCACTGTATAATGTAGAGACATTACAGACATAGAAGGAGGCTGGATTAAAACTATGGAAAGAACACATTGCATTAAATTTAATATTGACCACACATCACCAATAATCCCTTATCTTCTTAATGGCTTTCTCTCAAAGTAAATGAATAATCTAATAAACAAATGTAATACTTCTATAAAAATACTGTGCGGTATAACTGTATATGTCGTTATCATATTTTGTCTAAGATTCATATTTTTTCATGTATCTATTGTGGTTTAAAATGAATAGATACACAGTTTTGGTATAGTTTCTTTAGAAAAATCTATCGAGAAATATTTATGTATTAAAATTAAGAAAACAGATATATAAAAAGAACAAGTGCCTTCACTCATTTAAGCTCCATTTCCAACAAATTTAATGTGAGATTTAAATGAGAAAATATATATTACGCATTGATTTAATGCCTGGAGCTTACAAAATGATCAACAAATAGCATTATATATTATTAAGCTTATATAAGTACATATGTACATATGTGTCTTACATTCCATAATGGTGTAATTCAAATTAGATGTTTTCTTACTTTCCATTGCAGTAACCTTCTTTAATCTGTCTAAGTTTGGGGAGTTTTGGTGCCTTATCCCCTTACTATGGTATTAATTTATAAAATTTTGTAAAATGGGACCACTCTTACTTTAAGACATGGTAAGATAGTTACCCCTCTGTGACTTACTTATCCTATTTTATCTCCCTTGAAAGTGTCTTGCCCTAGTCCAGTTTGTGTATCTCACTTTCTTGTCTTTATAAATAGACATTATCTCATATCCTTACCTTTCCGCATTTTTGGTATACAAGCAAATTATATTTATGGGAAAGCAAAAATGATATCCTATTTTGCACTTCTGGAGTACTCTCTCTCTTTTTTTTTTTTTTTTTTGTATTCAGGAACTCCTTACAGAGTCAAGGACATAGTGGGGTCTCAGGAAACAGTAGTTGAATTGGTTGGGTGAGAAAGACTACATGATCTGAGTTGAACCATATGAGAAAGCACTGAACACCAAAGTACCTTGATGGATCATTGGATGATTGGAAAGAAAAGAACAAGTGAAAGAGGGGGAGATTATGAAAGAGAGTAAGTGAGCATTATTAGGGGGAAAGAGCAAAATGATCCACATTAAGAAATGAGAGGCTCTCTGAAAGAAGGGCAGTCTCTCCCAGAGTGTGATGTAGCATCAGATAATCCATGTACCTTCTTTTTGTTTCTGTTTTTAAAATAAAGCACCTTTCTCTAGTCTATTATTTTATTTTAAACTTATTTGATTAATCCATGCTATGTGCAATAAATGATAATAAGAAATGTTTGAATGAAAAGTTTTTAGAAAAACAAGAAAGGCCAGTTGGATTAATTTTTTTGTATGTGACTTTATTGTCATCCCTTTTCAAGAGGGGAATATTAAATTAAATAAGATTTTTGTAAAAAATGAACTTTATATAAAAGGTAGCAAATTGCTGAGCACAGGTAAATGTCACCACAGAACAGAGATATTCACGTAAGAAATTTTTCCTAATTATAAAAAGAGAGTACATGCACACATATACATACATATATGTGTGTGTATATATATGCTCTAAAGTATAAACTCATACTTTAAAACATACCCATACACACACACACACACACACACACACAGAGAGAGAGAGAGAGAGAGAGAGAGGGAGAGAGAGAGAGAGAGAGAGAGAAGTCTGAAACTCCAATCTCAGGTACATATTATTATTACAGAAAAATAAACAAATCAGTAAAATTACTAGGCTAAATTTTCTATTTCAATGAAATAGCAGATTTGAAGCATTTTCACAGTAACCGTGTATGTTGACAATAAGTAGCAGAAGAAAATGAGAAGTGTTTTCTTACTGAACACATTGTACCTTTGGTTTCTGTATTTTAAACAAACTAATTTTCTTCTTATGTTAGATGTTAATTATGACCTTTGACTTTAGATAGTAATGTATAATGACTACTAGGCTTCATAATATCACTGCTTCTAATTTATCTAAATATTTTGAGCCTATATTTTTATATTTTCAAAACTTGAAATTAGCACATCTGATTTCTGAGTAATATATGATGCTAAATCCTTTGTTACTAAAATCTTATTATATAAATAGGAACAAAAACCCAAACAGAAACAAACAAAGAGAAGCATCACTCTACAAACAACTATACTTGACAGGTGTTTGCTTGTGTTTTGTTGTTATTGATAAGCTTTTAAGAGCAATTTTTGGGTAAAATTGTATACTCTTCTACCTTCAGTCCCATTTCCAACATTACAAAAACTTGTTTGTATTATTTCAATTAAAATAATATTTTGGAATTACCATATGGCCCAGCAATCCAATCCTATGTGTATACCCAAGAGAATCAAAAACATATGTTCACACCAAAATGTACGTGAATGTTCATATCAACATTATTCATAATAGCCAAAAATTAGAAACAACAGAAAATGCTATCAACTGATGAAAGGATAAATATAATTTATTATATTCATGCAATGGAATTTTATGCAACATAAAAAGGAACAAAGTACTGATATACTATATGCTGCAACATGGATGAACCTTGAAAATATCATGCTTAAGGAAAGAAGCCAAATGCAAAAGGTCACATATTATGTAATTTTATTTACATGAAACATCCAGAATAGGCAAATACATAGAGGAAGAAAATAAATCTGTTGCCAGAGAATGGAGGAAGGGAATGGAGAGTGGCTGATAATGAGTGAGGGGTTTCTTTTTAGGGTGACAAAAAAAAATTCCTTCAGCTAGAGGTGATGGTGGTACAACATTGTGAATATACCGAAACCATAAATTGTACATTTTTAAATGGTGAATTTTATGATAAGTGACTTATATATTAACTAAAAAATCTAAAAACGGTGATACTGGGGTTTGGTTTTATTTTTTAATTTGACTGTATTTTGGAGTAAAGTTTGCAATATTTTCCAACTTTGGAGGTTTCTCAAACTTAGGAGATAAATTTTTATCACTTATAACATTATCAATTCTTTGCAACTACTTCTTGAGTAGTCTTTATTATGGCTTTCAAGCAAGTGCTCATGGTTTTTCCCCTAAGTTGACTTTTTTTTTTTTTTTTTTGAGACGGAGTTTCTCCCTTGTTGCCCAGGCTGGAGTGCAGTGGAGCAATCTCGGCTTATTACAACCTCTGCCTCCCAGGTTCAAGCGATTCTCCTGCCTCAGCCTCCCAAGTAGCTGGGACTACAGGGGTAAGCCACCACGCCCAGCTAATTTTTGTATTTTTAGTAGAGACAGGGTTTCACCATGGTGGCCAGGATGGTCTCGATCTCCTGACCTCATGATCCCCCACCTCGGCCTCCCAAAGTGCTGGGATTACAGGCATAAGCCACTGCACCCGTCCCCCTAAGCTGACTTTCCAACAGTAGCAAAAGATGTTGATCATGAGCATCTCATATGCCTAGTCCAGAAAATGTGAAAATATTAAACATTATCTGAATTTACAAGTGAGAAATGTAAATTACTGGAATGTCGTGCCAAGAAAAGAAAATACAATAAAATATTTTTACAAGTACAGATTTGGGAACACAGAAATTAGGTGAAGTTACAATAAAAATGTTCCTTCCTAAGTTTATTATCTTACTATTGATCATATTTCTATTTTGTAGAGAAGTAAGCATATTTAATTGCAGAAGTCTAACATGACAGTTTCCAAAATTATACAAATTTATCCTTAGAGCCCATTACGAATGCGGTACCAATAAAATGTAATAAAATAAGTCCACATCACATATCTGATAAATTACTTCCTGTACAATTTTTCATAATATTTCACCTACTAATATCTATTCACAGGCATCCTGGATTTCAAAGGACATTAGTATACTGTAAAGTGACAAAACATTCAAAAGAGGGAAATTCTAAAAGACTTACATTTTTAACTTAAAGCTAGTATTAAATAGTAGGATAATATAAAATAATATAACCCAAGACAGAGTGTAAGTATCAGTTTGAAATTCCATTTTCTTAAAAATTATTCATCGATAGCATTAGGAGATATACCTAATGTAAATGACGAGTTAATGGCTGCAGCACACCAACATGGCACGTGTATACATATGTAACAAACCTGCATGTTGTGCACATGTACCCTAGAACTTAAAGTATAATAATATATATATATTAAAAAAAAATTATTCATCTTTTCATAGGAATATCTAAATGCCTAAAGAATTTCCACAAGTTTCTGTTTTCCAGGCAAAAAGTATCTTTCCCATTCCTGTGCAAATCTTGCTTACCAACCAGGTTTGTCTTTTAGCAGGAGTCTAAAAACTCAAACGTATCTAAAAGCCATGACACAGAAGGCCTGGAGACTGCATGGAATGATGAGGACTGCAGTAAACTCTGAAGTGCCTACCCATGTGAAACGAACAAGTGCTATTCGGAAGAAGCGGGTTGTGTTAATGTAGGTGTCCAAGCCTAGAATCATGAAATTATATTTTTAAGAGAAAAATGACAATGTGCATTTTCATGTTTCATCATTAAAACACTTTATTAAAACACTAAACATGGCCACAAAGCTTTACGGATAAAACAGACACTATCTGGATATTTTGCATGAATCAAAAAAAAAAAAAAAAAAAAGAGAAAAAGGAGTAAGTAGTTGGGACCATATGAATCATTATTTAAAAAGGAGAAAGTGAAATGATTAAGTAAAAGGGGAAAGTGGCAAAAATTTATGGTGTAAAACTGAGAAAATATCTGCAATATATGTGCCTACTGTTTTTAAATAAAACAAGTTTTTATATTAGATAATTTTTAACAATTATAATATTTGTTATAGTATTTCAAAGGATATTTTAAATGGTTTGCTATTAAACTTGATTATTTAAACCCTAAGGAAAAAACCTTAATATTCTTTCGTACGTTACAAGTCTGAAGGTGATTTTAATACCCCACATCTTTACGTTTGAGCCGGCAGCCAGCAGTTGAAATTGACATGTGAGAGTTCTTCTAAGTCCCAGATGCTAGCTGCCAACTGCCTTTTTGTTCTTGTTTCCTTGGAAACGGAGATTGGTTTCATGAAAACAAGGTAAGTACAACTTTTACAGCAGAGAAGTGGAACGCTCCTTTGTCAGTTTCAGCTTGCTGGCTGAGACCTGTAAGTACAGCCTTCCAGAATAGACTGAAGTTGGAAGCCAGTTGAGGCACATCAGAGTTTATGGCAAAACAGCAGTACATATGTTCTTCCTATTTAAATTTAATGTGGGAAAATGATCCAATAAAAGATTAAAGTGATCAAAATTAACACAACAAAACTTTATCAAGTCAAAAACACTTGGAGCCTAAAGTGAAAAACATGATATAGCACATTTAATAATGAGATGCTTTTAAGTCTTCAATAATCTCAAATATACTCTTACTGAGCAATTATCTGGGTCAGTTGTTCTCAGATATGACATACTTCTCAGTGGCAAGAATGGCTCACCCTGCATCACTTTGGGGAGACATAAGGAAAAAATAGAAGTGAAATGAGACATTCTCCCCCAGCAATGTTTTGCAAAAGTTCTTCAGGTGATTCTGATTGGTCTCAATTCCTCTTCTTTTAAAAAATCACTGACCTGATCTAATCAGCTAATTTTAGGGAAAAGGACACCAAGGCACGGAAAGAAAGATAAAGTTAGTCATAGAAAACTTGAAGTCCAGCTAATGGTGAGTCAGGCAGAGAATCTAGCTCTGTTTCTGCTTCAAACATTTTCCTTTTTATACAATGGTACAGACGGTTTCCCTTGTAATTATTTCAAAATTCACTTGGTCATGTAATTTTTCTTTAGTATCATCAACTGAATGTAAAGAAGTGTAATCATGGTACCTATAATACCATATATACCATATGTATCATAAGGTAATGATACATATAATTATGTATCATAAGATACAAGGATTTCAACAGTTATTCTGAATTTCAACAGCCACCTTTTTTTTAACACCATAGTTAATTTGTCCTGCTATATACATAATGAGCTGGAAAATATAGCAAAATTAGGAAAGGGCATACCTTATTTTTTTAAGTTTTAACTTAATCAGTGGTGGTAATTTTACTTAACTTCAGTTCCATCAACAGAAGTTATTTAGGAAAAAAATTCACCTTCTAAGAGTTGAACCATATTGTGTGAAGATTCTTTGTATCCCTGAAGTGAATTACTGGCCAAAACAAAGGCTGTAAAAGCCCATGGCTACATCTGTTACCTGTTTAGGTGTCTTTAAAACATATTTACATTTAAAAAATTGAAATTCCCTTTCCTCTCTCGGTCGTCACTTGGTAAATTGTCAGTATGGTCTGATCTTTTAAGAAAAACTGTCTCTTTAAAATCGTGGTAAAACACAGAACTTAAAAAGCTAATTTATATTTCAGTGAATCAAAGAACAGCGATTAAACACAAGGTTCCTTCAATGATGTTCTATCACAGCCTTCATGTTTCTCATCACACTACATATGGTCCAATTGTTTACAGATTACAAAAAAAAAAAAATCCCTGCTCAGATGTTAAAACAAGATGTTTTCTTCACTTTCAAATGGCAGGCTGACTGCCAATTTTTACAATTAGTTATTCTGTGCAAAGAAAAAAAAAGAAGTTTAATTATCACAATTTCTCATGTTTGGACATTACTCTGTGATGGGCGATCAACCTGAGAACTGACAGAAATGAACTCTGGTTCATGACATTGGTGGAAGGCTCTTGGGAAGACAGCTTTTTGTAAGAGAGAAAATAGCAAAATAGAAAGGGGAAAGAATCTTCGCCAGAAATAGGTATCGAAACATCAAGGCAAACCAGCCACCTGCCAGTGATGCTGTTTCCCTGTGGCACCGTCTGGCAGGCAGAATTTCACAGTGTTAAACAACAGTGCTGTGTACACCATGAGTGCACCTATCAATGGGTCACTGACTCTCTAAAAAGACTTGCTGATGGAGGTAGAGTGATTACAGGAGAGCAACAAACTGATGGTAGAAAGCCTCCTGTTCAGATGCTGGATCCCTGGTATTGCATGCGATCAAAATTGGGATCCTCATTTTTTAAAGGAATTATTTGTATCTGCATTAAATTATGATAGAATTGTTAACAGAAAGTTGAAGAAAATAGATTAATGAACTATATACATAGAATTCCATGCTACACACACACACACACACACACACATCAGTATCCACATCCCCTCAAGCCTCAAACATACAAGCCCCCAAGCTGTGCATATAATAGTCGATTTAAAAACTGCTATTGGATAAATAGTACTTCCAGAATAATAACCAGTGACCACAAGATAGAGGATCATTGCTGGTGGAGTTAAATCATTTTACTTCATTTTGATTGCCTTTTAATAAGAGTTATATATTAAGAATCAGAGTTTTAAGAATTATTTGGGACAGTGATAATAAATATTTATTTCAGGATGAGTCGGGCTAATGCAGTGCCCAGCAGAGCTTTTTTTTTTTTTCATTCTGTCTCTTTTTGTAGGTGGAAGTAGCTGGATGCCAGTTTTCTGAGATTTGCCCAAACATGGATGACTTGCATGTTACGAAAGGATTTTGCCGTGTCAAATGTTTTCATTTCGTTTATTAGTTAAGACATATAACTCAAAACTCTTTGGCCACCTCTAGGAGTATGTATTTCATTAAGATTATGTAAAAACTATTAATAGTTTCACAATTGAATACATAAGTATGTGCCTATTTGGGGAGGAAGGGGCATTCAAATGACAATTAACAGTAACAGAGTAACAGAAACTGAAATCTCCGGCCTACCTCTAGGTCCGTTCCCAAGAATAACATTGTTAGTCTCACCCCAATTCTATTTAGAATTTAGTGCTATTCATCTGTATCCTGATATAATCATTGTTAAAACAATTAATTTGCTCTCATTACGAAAAAATAAAGAATTTACCTAAAACCTATCTCTTTTCCTCTTGTACATCGAAGGTTTGTTATAATTTTCCATTCTGCTAATGATTCTCATTTTAAAGCATTCGAATTGATGTTAATTGCATAAGGAATACAGTAATATTTCCTCCTGATAAAAATCTAACATGTTACAAATAAGGCTGTTACCCCTTTGATTCTCATTTTGATCTACACAAATAATTGAATATTTGTAAGGCTGTGATACAATAATCACAAATAAGTGATACAATAATCACTTTGGCCTCCCAAAGTGCTGGGATTACAGGCATGAGCCACTGCGTCTGGCCAACATTTACTTTTAACGTGTTACTGAAACTACTATTCAGGTTGAGTATGTACATAATGGAAGCTGACTCAAAATTTAACTGCTCCTATAAGAAAAAAAACTATGCATTTTCACATTATTGTCCATCCATTCATTTATTCATTCATTAAATTGTGTATTTATTAATGCAGAGCCAGATATTATGAATACTCAGATGATTAAGAACCATATATTACTCTCAAGAATACACTGTGAAGTGAAAAGATCAATGGTCAGTCCCAGACATCGATTTCCAAGCAAATATTAAGTCATTAGATCAATAGTAGCCAATAATAGGACCAAGCCTCTTTCCCTTTGGATTCCTATCCAGCTGTTGCCTCTGTGAGCAATGCAGCTTCCTAATTTCTTTGGTATACAAGCTTTTCTACTGTTTTCTTTACATTTCTAAGGCCTCTGCCACCACTTTTAACATCTAGTTTATTAATTGTCACTACTTAAGTTAATCTTTGTTCTAAGAAACATATTTTCTCAAAAAGATCTAGAAAGAGATAAGTTTCATTAATGGAGACTTTTCATATTAAAAAGTTGCTGGAAACCGTTTTCTCATGCTTTTAAAAATAATTATTTTAAGAATAAGGTGGTATTCCAATAAAGGTCATAATTAACATAAACTTAATAAAATTTGACCTAGGGAGGGTTTACTTAATGTAAGCTTCATTAGAAATCTCTTTTATTCTAAAATATTAAACCTAATCAACCCAAACAAAATTACTCAGCATGCTGAATATGATACTGAATGTAGTTCTGTACAGTGTTTTCTTTAAATTTGAAAGGTCAATCCAGACTATCAAACCATGACCAGCAATTACCCATTACAGAATCGTCAATAATTTTAACTTTGAAAATAGTAGACAGAAAATGGGAGTTCATAATTATTTGCTGAATGAGTGAATGGGAGCTGGAACAGGACTCAGGCAACCTAGTGTAATTACAACTAGTTTGTATTCCCTGGCCCTAGTTACCTCATCTGCAGAGTGAGATGCGTGGATACTGTTCGATTGTAACATATTTTATATGTATTAGGTTGGTGCAAAAGTAATTGTAATTTTTGGCCTTACTTTCATTGGCAAAAACCACAATTACTTTTGCACCAATCTAAATACTTTCTATATACTGGTGAAGACAGAAATTCAATGATTCAAAAGTACAATAGGAATGTTTTTCCCTTCCAAGTACTTTCAGTTTAGAAAAATGGCCAAAATTTCTGTCTGTGATAGTTCTAATATTGAAAAAGTAAAGGTAATATAAACCATAATAAACAGCATAAGTATATTTTATGTGATTATTTTGATCATTTATTCCCCAATACTATATGACTATTTCCTGTGTGACATGCACCCCACCAAGTGCTTAGTATGTAATATAAAAATATAGACATACCTCATTTTATTGCACTTTATTTTATTGTACTTTGTATTATGTTTTTTACAAATTGAAGGTTTATAGAAATTCTGCATCCAGCAAGTCTATCAGTGCTCTTTTTCTAATAGCATGTCCTCACTTTCTGTCTCTGTGTCACATTTTGGTAATTCCCATAGTACTTCAAACTTTTTTATTATTAATATATCTGTTACTGTTATCTGTCATCAGTGATCTTGCACGTTATTTTTTGTAATTGTATTGTAATTGTACTGGGGCACCTGAACTATGCCCACAGGACAAATAAGATGGCAAACTTAATCAATAAATGTTCTGTGTATTCTGACTGCTCCACCAACTGGACATTCCCATTTCTCTCCGTCTCCTTAGATCTCCCTATTACCTGAGACACAATATTATGGAAATTGGGTTAATTAATAACCCTACAGTAACCTCTAAACATTCAAATGGAAGGAAGAATCTCATCTCTCTCACTTTAAAGCAAAAGCTATGAATGATTAAGCTTAGTGAGGAGGGCATATCAAAAGCCAAGATAGGCCGAAAGCTAGGTCCCTTGTGCCAAACAGCCAATTCGTGAATGCAAAGTTATTGAAGAAAACTAAAAGTGCTCCTCCAGCAAACACACAATGATAAGAAAGTGAGAAACTCCTATTGTTGATGTGGAGAAAGGTTGAATGGTCTAGATAGAAGGTCAAACAAGCCAGATTTCCTTAATCCAAAGCCTAATCCAGAATAAGACTCTAACTCTCTTCAATTCTATGAATGCTGAAAGAAAGAGATGAGGAAGCTGATGAAGAAAAATTTGAAGCCAGCAGAGGTTGGTTCATGAGGCTTAAAGAAAGAAGCCATCTCCAAAACACGAAAGTGCAAAGTGAAGAAGCAAGTGCTGATACAGAAATTGCAGCAACCTATCCAGAAGATCCAGCTAAGACCTTTGATGAGTGTAGCTACATTAAACAATATATTTTCTATGTAGACAAAACAGCCTTCAATTAGAAGATAATGCCATCAAGAACTTTCACAGAAAAGAGAGGTCAATGACTGGCCTCAAAGCTTCAAAGGACAGGCTGACTCTCTAATAGGTGAAAGGGAGTTGCCTCATCTCATGAGACTTTGGACTGTGGACTTTTGAGTTAATGCTGAAATGAGTTAAGACTTGGGGGACTGTTGAGAAGGGATGATTGTATTTTGCAATATGAGAAGGACATGAGATGTGGGAGGGGCCAGGGGTGAAATGATATGGTTTGGATTTGCGTCCCTGCCCAAATCTCATGTAGAATTGTAATCCCCAGTGTTGGAGAAGGGGCCTGGTGGGAGGTGATTGGATCATGGGGGAGGATTGCCCCCTTGCTGTTCTTGTGATATTGAGTGAGTTCTCAGGAGATCTGGTTGATTAAAAGTGTGTAGCACCTCCCCCTGTGCTGTCTTCCTCCCACTCCAGCCATGTAAGACGTGCTTGCTTTTCCCTCACCCTCAGCCATGATTCTAAGTTTCCTGAGGCCTCCCCAGCCATGCTTCATGTACAGCCTGTGGAACCATGCACCAATTAAACCTCTTGTCTTTATAAATTACGCAGCCTCAGGTAGTTCTTTATAGCAGTGCGAGAATGGACTAATACAATAATTCTATAACTACAGTTCTTTGTGAATTGGGATTTACTCTCTTCATTTTTTTTAAACTAAAATAAATGCAGAAATAAATCAGGGACTTCTGCTACCAGCCATGATTGAAAAACAGTAATGAGATTTACTGTCCTACCTTAAATAACTAGAAATCTGAGCAAAATATATAAAACAGTGTTTTTCAGGCAATGGACAACAGACTGCTGACTGCAGAGATTCCTAAGAACATTGAAATTATTTCTAGCAGGAAATCTTTTGTTTCAAAGTTAAATCACTAAAATATCTAAAAACAGCTCATATTTCTTTTCCTAAACGTAAATGTCACATGTTAAGCAAACAAAACTTACAGTATAGTGTTTATTGGATAATATTTTCAAAATACCACACATTACTTTTTCTACTGCATACATTTTTGTGATCCTATTATGTGGACTATGCCAAGCCAATCTAGTTGGCATTTAATTGCTCCTGGCTTATGTAAGTACCAATAGAATGTTTACCTTTAAATTTTAACTGCACGGATGTGCATATGTTTCAATTAAGGAATAAAGAATGGAAGAAAAAGAGAGGACAGAGAAAAAGACGATCGCTGAAGAAGAAACAATATTTTTTGAAGGACAGAGGCAAAATTCTCAAGAGAGCATATTTAGAAGAACATTAAATATATCCATAAATGTAGCCAAGTAAACTTCATGGAGAGCTCTGAATTATCTTTGCAACACAATTAATTCATTAAAGATATTCAATAATTTTTCTATATACTTTTTTTCTTAAAGCTATAATAATCATTAAAATGTTGAAGAAAAACTATACAAAAGAAATTCAATTCAAACTAAAAGAATTTGAAACTAGTTGGTGTAGTAGAAAGAGATTATGGAGAGAAGTAGTATGGAAAATTAGCAGGAAAGAAAAAGATGAACCCTCATTCTGGTCCTAGAAAGCAAGGATGTGGGGTTTAAAGTTTATTCTCTGAGTCAGTCATCTCCAAAAAATGAGTTATTTTCTATTTGCAAAAGATGAACCATTGAGGAAGCAATCATAAAAACAAATTTTTAACATTTATTTTCCTAAATATAACAATCATATGATAAACAAATAAAACTTATTATTAACTATACACACCCAGTAGCTACACATATATAATTTAGAGAGAATTATAAATCTGGATGTATGTTTAATATATACATATTTTTTTCTCAACTGGAATTGCATGATCAAAAATTCTCGACATCATAGTCCTAAGCAAAGAAGGAAGGGGCAACTGAAACTTCTTGAGCAAAGGAATAACAGGATCAAAGCAATGATTTAGGAACTCTTCCATTTTTTTGTTTGTGGAGTTGTTCCCAGTTTCACTACTTTAGGGAATTAGAATGATTCAATCTTTAGACGTTTCATCCTCTTTCGCCACACCCAGGCTGTCACAGCCTTTCTTGCCTCTATTGGTGCAAAAGGAAGAGGCTGTACTGAGTGGTCATTTAGGGAAATTTTAAAGGGTAATAATTTGAAATGTTATTTTATAAGAACAAAATATGAAGAGCAGACATTTTCACCCTTTATGCAGCATTGATATTCAGGCTCTCAGAACTGCAAAGGATAATCAGGCATTTGCTTGTGGAATAAACTACCAAAATACATTGTGTGCTTTATTCTAGTTGGGGAGGAAGCTGGCAATGTTCTTTAGCTTCTGAGAATGCTATCTAACGGCATGGCATGGAAGGAATTTACTCAGCTTTCTGTTTTGGAGGGGATTTCAGCCTGCTTCGGTTGACTATAATGTGTAAACTACTCTCAGTATAACAGCAGTGTGTGTGTGTGTTTGTGTGTGTGTGTGTTTGTGTGTGTGTGTGTGTGTGTTTCTAAGTGAATTAAAGTTACTTTGCCAGAGTGAGGAGGGCCTGGTATTTAATTTTAACAATTAGCAAGCTTGAGAAAGTATTTAAATATCAAGAAATGACCATGCTAAACATGTAGTACATTTACATCTTAATGCTGCTAAAAGAGAATGAACACAAAAACCATAAATCAAAGATATCCTTCCTCTTTCAGATGCTGACTCCAGTTAAGACATAGGATTTTAAGAATGCATGATGGAATTAAAAGCTAAAAAATGTATATTTCCATTTATAAACATTTCTATTACTTGAAAAAATATGTAAGGCTGGGCATAGTGGCTCACGCCTATAATCCCAGCACTTTAGGAGGCCAAGGCAGAAAGATTGTTTGAGCTCAGGAGTTAAAGACTAGCCTGGGCAACATAGGAGACCCCATCTCTAACAAAAAATAATGATAATTACCTGGGTATGGTGGTGTATACCTGTGATCCTAGCCACTGAGGAGGCTGAGATGGGGGAATCGCTTGAACTCCAGAAGTCGAGACTGCACTGAGCCATGATCATGCCACTGGAATCCAACCTGGGCAACAGAGTGATACCCTGTCCTGAAAAAAAATTATTTTTTGAAGTTTCCTGTTAAAAATTAAGAATTTTAGAATTTGTATATAAAACAAATGCTGTGAAAATAGTGATCACATATTTTTGCAATATGGTTCTAAATCTATGGATCTGTGCTGGCCAATACAGTAACCACCAGACATATGTAGCTAATTACATTTCCAGATAAATTAATCAATTAAAAGAGCCTAAATTTAATAAAATTAAAAATTTAGTTCTTCAGTAATGCTTGCCACATTTCAAGTGTGGCCAGGTGCTACTGTTTGGACAGCTATATCATACCATAGTATTAGTATAGACTAATATTCATTTCTAAACTAAATCTGAAAATAATTTGGGAACTTGTGATAATAAAATACTTGATATTATTGTCTATGTTTACATTTTTGTATGGTTTCCATAAACAATAACTATTTCAATAATCAAAAAGACTACTAAAGTTCTTTTTATTGTAGGAATGCTGAAATGAAACCATTTTATAGTTTTACATATGAGAGTGGTGCTGTAGATAGTAACAAATTATTATCATCCATTTGATTAATTCATAATGCATGCCACTTAAAATAATGGGATTGCTACAATGGTCTGTTATCATTCTTTCAATTAAACATGGAAATAATACATTTCACAAGCATCAAAATTAATATTCATTTGGCATTCTATCAAATTACCTCATAATCATTGTGAATTTCTCAATTAGAACTATAAACCCTTGTCTTACTCAGAATAATATTAACAGAATTTTTAAAACAAAAGTACAAAGCAGGTCATTTAAAACACATCTGTTATAAGTTTGATAAGTAATCATTATAATTAGTGCTTTTACTGAAGATTTTACTGGAGGAGTTCAGTTTGTTTTTGATTTAAAAGCCTATCTAGAATAGGTATGTTACTATTAGGCAAGTTTAAACATAGGGAATTTAATATATGACCAAAAGATAACAGGATTTGATTCAGAAGGATATAGTCAGTAGTTTAATCCTATTACATTTTAGGTATAATTTAACCCAACCACCCAATTTTATAGATGAAGTGATTAAGATGTATGATGTGTGTGTGTGTGTGTGTGTGTGTGTGTGTGTGTGTGTGAGAGAGAGAGAGACAGAGAGAGAGAATGTGTTTGTATAAATTAATTGGCTAACCCAAAATACAGCCTAGTTTTCCAGAGTACCAAGGCAATAGCAAGGTTCTTTTATTTCTGTACCCTTATCAAAGAGGCTGAGAAAGGTGACATTAGCTTAGAAAAAAAAAAAAAGAAAGAAAGAAAAGAAAAAGAAAGAAAGAAAAAAGGAAAAAAGAAATCCAGTGCATTGTCTTATCATTAGCCATTAGAATATGGAACTTGGTAATTCCCAAGGTTACACATAATTCATATCTGACATTCATGACTATAGGAATAAATGTCCAGTAAACTGCACATAAATCATTGTAAAATAACTCCTTCACACATTAACAATTAGAGTGGTAGTCAAAATGAAAACGATAAATTCAAAGTCTTGACTTAGCATATAAGACCCTGAACAATCTGGCTCCAACCTAATTTCTATTGCTTATATAACTAAACAAATCTTTGCTCTAATCAGTAAATTTTCAGTTCAATAAACATTTATTATGGTTGCCTACTATGTGTCTAGAATTGTTCCCAACATTAAGGATGGCCCAAGAAAGAAGGCACTGTTACTGTCTTCAAGAAACTGAGCAGGATGGAGAAACAAATATTTCTCTCTTCCTGGAGGATGTTAACTTTATGATAAGAAAAAACAAATAATTGAAAAAGATAGTAAGAGCTGTGACAAACATCCCTCCTATGGAAAACATAAAATGGAGTTAACCCAGGCATTAAAGAGATAATACAAGATTTGAATTTTAATTAGTGAGATCTGAGATGGGTATTCTAGACAAAGGTCACCCATATTTCTCCTAAGGTTCAGACCCATTTACTGAATTGCCTCCTCCATGCTTCTTAGATGTTCCATAGTTTCATTAAATTTAATATACTATAATTTAACTACCTCCCATTTTTCCGAAACCTGCATTTCTCCCTGCTAAACTCCTGAACAAGCTATACATCTGATTTTATCCTTCGCTCCTTTGCCCACATACTTTACTTCCCTTCAACCACAAGATACTTCTAATTCCACCCCGAAATCCATTCTGTAGGCCCCCGTCCTCGCTATCACTAATTTTTTCAGGGCCCCATCATAGTTCACTTGGATGACTGCAACTACAGTAGGTCTCTAGTCCCTTAATGTTATCATTACTCCATCCACTTTATGAAGATAGAGTAACATTTTGAAAGGAAAATATGAACATGTCACCTCTTGCATAGAACCCTTTGATAGTTCTTCATTGCCCTGAACTGTATGAGCACTGCTAATCTCTCTACCACATCTCAGACACCAGCTCTGCTATCTAGCAATGAGGAAAGTGTCTCAGTTCCTTCAACCCAATGTTCTCTTTGCTTCTGGGGTCTTCTATATCTATAGAAGGCAAGAGGTAGCCAGTGTATAGCATGGCAAGAGACGGAGCAAGAGGGAGAGAGAGGGGAGGTACCAGACTCTTTAGAACAAACAGATCTCACATGAACATAGAGTGAGAACTCATTCATTACTGTAAGAACACCACCAAGCCATTTATGAGAAATCTGTTCCCACAATGCAAACACCTCCCACTAGAGCCACTGCCAATATTGGAGGTCACTTTTTAACATTAGCTTTGGAGGGGACAAAACATCTAAATTATATAAACTAGATTCAAGGATATTATATTTTTAGCAATTTTGAATAAATAATTTTTGAAAGCATGTGATATGAAGCAAGTGCAATTCTCACAAACCTCTTATCTCCTTCACCATCTTATTAGAGAAAGTCTCCAAATCTCAGAAGACAATTTTTGAGTATTGCTGCAGAGCCTACATTTTACCCATTTCTTTGACTAGAAAGAAAATTAGAATATTCAGCAGAGTAAAAGTGGTAGAAAAAGTTGTGATTACCTCCCAATTGCCCTATATCCCCAACTGCTATTCACTAAACAGACTGAAATCTCTCTCAGCTGCAAACCTCAGGAAGTAAAGAGATATGTCAGGAAAACGCTCACATCCCATGTACCCACAGTAAATTTTGTGTATGGGAGAAACAGAGAGAACCATCTTGGAGAAGAAAATCAATTCTCTCTTAATTGGGTGTTCTAAGAGGTTAGAACACTGAATGAAGGCTGGGGCTTGGTTAGATCAGGAGATTAAAAACAATGATTTTAGTATAAGTATCAGTTGACCTAGAAGGAGGGAAGTAAGAATATGAGGAGGAGAGTTATAATTGTCTTGTGCTGATGAGCATGTATGTATCTCTCATATGTAAAAGCATCTGATGCATAGATGACTCTTTACAAATACCCATTAATCATATTCACTCCCACAATACAACTTTTTGTTCACTATCTAAATGCATTTGTATGTGTTTGGCTATGTTAAGTACTTAAGTTATATTCTGCCAACAGAAGTATAACATAAGTGATATAAGGTTATAGATCTAGAATATTCCAGAAACTAAGAATCATTTCACTCCCTGTGTATCTTAAAATGCTCTCTCTGTGTATGTAAAAAGAATCCTAAATGCATCTGTTTTGTTCTGCTACCCACTGGCACTAGCACTCAGGAGAATCATGTAACTTCCTTAGATCTTATATGTAAAATGAGGCACTTCATTATTTCACTTATAAAGTTCTATGTGCACACACCTAATAAATTTATCACGCTCATAGAACAAGATGTGCTCATGATAGAGATGTGAAATCAGCTTCATACATCGTGACATGTTCATAGTATCAACTTTTAAGTGTTGTATGTAGATTTATTTTTGCTTGTAGCAATAGTACAGTACCCGCACCTTTAAAATAAAGGGGGTCTTGCATTGTTATATTCTTAAAGCCAACTAGTTAAGATAAAATTAATGAACTTTTAACTGTATTTGGGTAAAATTAAAATAAATATAAAATTATAAGGAGTTGTTCACATGTCTCTTTTCTGGTTAAGCATATCAATTTTCAGACAGGCCTACTGAAAAGCTTGAATTTTTTTTTCCTTGCCCAGTCTTTAAGATTACTGGTTCTGACTGGCGTAATATCATACATTTAACTGCAGTATTTGTTGAATTAATCAATGGATAATGAGCAGAATACACTACTTTTACACTAACAAGAACAGTTTTACATTTTTTCTCCTTCAAACTCTGCAAAACTATATGTTCAAAGATAACATATCTCAAAAGAAACCTTTAAGAGTTTTTTTGTTTTTTAAATTGATCTAACCCTAAGAATGCATTCAATTGGCCACTGACACTCGTAAGAGTATGTTTAAATGTTAATTATCTCCTCTTGATCCTTGATATTTTTTCTGCATCAAGAATGGGTCAATGCACACTTGTATTCATAGAGTCTCTCTTTGAGTGATTCATTGATCCTGATATGTTTTGGATTCTAAGATAAGAAATTATCAAATATAACATTAATGTGTTTATGACATTTTTGGAGAAAAGAGGCACTAATTTTTTTAAGGAAGAGTGTACACTGATTCTAAGAAGGACTCACATTTATAATATGTGTAAATATAGGAGGAAAGACTGTGACTTAGAAAAAAGGAAATATATATATGCATATTTAATTGTACAAATATGTACATATTTTCCATCTGTATGTAAATGCATATATATATACACACACATATATATACACCATGTTAACAGCTTCAGACACAACTTACTTCTTTGAAGTTTTAGCATTTGATGCTTAAAATAACTAACCTAGGAAAGGTAGTTCAACAGATTGAATTTTGAGAAAGAAAAGAAAAATTAGGGTTGCAGATTTTAATCCCAGATCTGCCACTTCTTTCTAAACTATATGGCCTTGGCAGGTTACCTAGTTTATCTTACCTAGATTCCTCATTTGTGAAGGTTATATTAATAATATTCCATATAGTGTTGTTATGAAATAATACATAGAAAATTCTTAGGATAAAGAATGTATGATGTAACTGCATATATAGGTAACAAAATTTTAAATTGGATCTTTTCTCTTTCTGTTTCAGCTGAGGCCTTTGAGATACTATATGAACTGCTCCAACATTCTGAAGAGAAGGTCTGGATCATTTAAGTAGGACTTGCAAAGAAAGTGGCCTAGATCCTTAGCTGAGCTGATCACTTACCTCAAACCTATAAAGAAGTGGAGGGGCCAAGAATAGGTGTTGGATGTCAGCGGGAGAGTTTCATCAAAGAGCTGTCAGTTTCATCTCAACCTTACCCTCCAGGAGAGGTAAGATGTCCTCTGTCTCACAATAAATGAGTTTGACTTTTGGTCCTGGGCATCTGTGGTACTGAGAGCTTAGGGCTGGCTCCATGCTTTAAAATATGTATATGTGAGAACTGCATGAACTCGCCAGTGCGGAGATGAAAAAGAAAGAAAAAAGTCAGGAAGCTCCAGAAGCTTTCTACATTTCCATTTGAGATAAGGACAAGGATGCCTGAATGTTTTTCTTGAAGAAGTGAACAAATGGAACAGAAATCTATATTTTACCTGAGAAAGGAAAGAGAGTGCATAACTGTTTCTCATGAACCACAGTGAAGTTTGAGAGCATAGGCTCAGAACCAACTCAAATCCTCTATACAAAGATTGCCTGGAGAGTCAAGGTGAACACCCCTCCCATGCACACACCTGCCAACACACACACAAAAGACAGAGGAAGACTACAGGATTGCAAAAGGAGAGAGAAGGAACACAAGTGGCTAGCTGAAGGAAAAGTATTGCTTAAATTTGGGGACCACTGCAGAAGGTTTCCAATAGCACTCCAAAAAAATAGGAGGCCACATGAATCATAATCAATCCCAAAGGAATCCATCATAAATACTGGTCACAGCTGGAAGTAACCAATACTCTATTGGTGTCTGTCCTTGTTCATGTACTTGTCTCCCCACCACTCCAATCACTGAAGCTGAGTCTCTTGGGTGGTGTGCAAAGGAGATCGAATCCAGCCAAGTGACAGGATGAAAGAGAATCTGACCACACTCTCCATACTTGCCACAGGATTCCAAGCTCAAAGGGTCCTGTAGTGAGAGAGGAGTGGCTCTTTGTTTTTTTTGTTTTGTTTTGTTTTGTTTTAAGATGGAGTCTCCCTCTGTTGTCCAGGCTGGAGTGCAGTGGCGTAATCTCAGCTCACTGCAACCTCTGCTTCCTGGGTTCAAGCAATTCTCGTGCCTCAGCATCCCTGAGTAGCTGGGATTACAGGTGCCCCTCACCACACCCGGCTAATTTTTGTATTTTTAGTAGAGACAGCAGAAATGGGGCTTTGCCATGTTGGCCAGGCTGATTTCAAACTCCTGACCTCAGGTGATCAGCCCACCTCGGCCTCCCAAAGTTCTGGGAATACAGGCGTGAGCCACTGCACCCAGCTGAGAGGCTCTTCTTAAATTTTAAAATATTTAATTGACAAATGAAAATTATATGTAATCAAGGTACACACATGATGATTTAATATGCTTGTACATTATATATTGACCATCACAGTGTAATTAACATATCCTTCACCACCCATAGTTACCATTGTGGAGTGTGGTGAGAGTTGAGGACACTTATAATCTGCTATCTTAACAAAGTTCAAGTAAACAATACAGTATTAGTAACTAAGGTCACTATTCTATACATTAGATGCCCAGAAATTATTCATCTTATAATAAAGTTTGTACCCTTTGACCAAATTTCCTGAGCTGCTCTGTGCTCCCCACCACGCCTGTCAACCACTATTCTGCTGTTTGCCTCTATGAGTTTGACTTTTGAAATTTTGGAGGTTTTAAAGATCACTCTAGTCTAAACATAAACTAGCCAATTCAGTAACCACTAGCAGCATGCAACCACTTAAATTTAAATTTAAAATAATTAAAATTAAACAAGGTTAAAAATCCAGTTTATCAGTCACACTAGCCAGATTTCAAATACTCAATAACTACTTGCAGCTACTTTATTGGACAGTGCAGATATTAAAATTTTCTATTAGACAGCACTGGTGCCATATATATTAATCAGTGAACTGAGAGTTTGGTTATTTGTTACTAAAAGTTATCAGAAGACTTTTTTTTTTTTTTTTTGAGATGGAGTCTGGCTCTGTCGCCCAGGCTGGAGTGCAATGGCACTGTCTTGGCTTACTGCAAGCTCTGCCTCCTGGGTTCAGACAATTCTCCTGCCTCAGCCTCCCATGTAGCTGGGACTACAGGTGCCCGCCACCATGCCCAGCTAATTTTTTGTATTTTTTAGTAGAGAGGGGGTTTCACCATGTTAGCCAGGATGGTCTTGATCTCCTGACCTCATGATCCACCTGCCTCAGCCTCCTGAAGTGCTGGGATTACAGGCGTGAGCCATGGCACCTGGCCTATCAGAGGGCTTTTGTTATTACCTGAGAGTTGGCAGATAACATGATTGCACAGAGTAGGATTAAATGGCCCAAAGAAGAACAGAGTGGTTGATCTGATTTCACTTGATGAGTCGCAGCTCTTCAGTGCTCTGTTTCTACACCCAGGTAAAACTCGTTGCCTAAGCAAAAGTATTGATTATTATTGAAAATAATACACATCAAATGTAGTGCCTGGGCATCTATTGGGCTCCATATTCAACTTTTTCTTTTCTTGGAAAATTTCGGGTAGAGTGAGGGAAGAATATAAAAAAAATCCAAGGAAGTCATTTAAACCAAATAAAATGATAACACTTGTGATACTCTAAATGTGGATTCTAGATTTTAAAAATGAATGTAAAAATAAAAACACCACCAAAGTGTTATAAATATTGTAAAAAATTTGTGGGGTTGAAAATTTGAAAATTACTTATCAACTTATTTCTTCAAACTTTTGTAAACTTTATTCCATTTTTAAGTCTTATAGTAATCACTAACATGCATCATTTAGATGCTTGAAAATATTCTTGGACTCTCGTGTGTTTTGTAATAACAATCATAGTTTTCTTTTTAGTCATGTGCATAACCTAGAACAGAAGGCAATTCAATTTAGTCTCCTTACGAGATATTTGTTCTCTTTTTATCCATTACTTTCTTAAGATTTAATGTGACATATTAAAAACATAAAATCATATGAAATACTTTATCATAAACACCAACCTACAAAAAAATTTCTTAGTACATTACTCCATGGGGAAATAAATGTAAGCTTTCTGCTGAAAACAGATGGCAAGCTCACAAATAGTGCTTTTGCAGGTGTTTTATATGGGAATAATGTTGCTGTAAGTCTCCAGAAAAATGATAGCATATTAGTGCTAGAGACACTAAAGCACTTAAAGTCCGATCACCCCCTTTGACAGTTGTGGAAATTGAGGCCTGTTGCCACTTTCCTCGGGTGGCAGCATAATCGGAGAATTAAGAACATGGATTGGAATTGAAGAAACTAAATCCGTGCCCTGACCCTGGCCCATATCTACTGGGCAAATTTGAGCAAGTAGCTTAATAGCCCTAGGTTTCAATTTCTTCCCATGTGAACTTAGAATAATAATGCCAAATAATATAATTACAAACTGATCAATTTCTTATGAGACAGATGATGTTCGCAACATACAATTTATGGTAGCAATCATTTTTTTTCTCCTCCATTACTACTTTAAATTTTTCTATAATTACCCACTTAAAGTCACAAGACAAAGTGAGTGAAGTCCACAGCCATTCACTTTCCTCTGTTGCCCTCTGCTCAGGGATCCCAGGATCTCAGTACTGGCAGCAGGAGTGAGCCCTGCTGAACTATTTTTCCCAAATTAAGCCTTTAGCACCAGAGTAGGATTAGGAAGGGAAATTGAGGTGGCGTCCACTCTCAGCTACATTTGCTTCTAGAATCCTCTTTCACATTTTCCTGCCCCCAGAACGGAGGAAATTCTGCCCTTCTCTCAGTCCCAAGTCCTTTCCCATTTCCAGAACAAGTGAAAATTTTTTCAGGGAAAAATACTCTTTCTTATACATGAGTTTTGTGTGCAGGATTTTGCATATAGACTATCCTTGGAACAGTCAAGGGACAAACTGGAAACAAATCAATATGCACAGAGCAGGAAACTAGAGGATTTTGAGACTGAACCAAGAACCACTCACTACAGTGTATAGCCTATGTTGGGGAAACAAATGGCTATAAAAGAGGACACTGGGGCTTTTCTAAATTTAGCTTCCAAAGTACTTAACAATTCCAGGCATACTTCAGGCAATCATCAATAATTAAAGTAAAAGGTAAAAACCTGTCAAATAAATGAGAGAGTATAACCAGACCCATTATATTCTGGATAGTGCACAGGGATCTAACTGGGCTAGGTATTAGACTTTAGGAAAAAGGCCCTTGTCCTGAAACTATAAAATTTATGTGCTGCATGACAACGGGAGCACTGGCCTTTGTTCTATCAGGAGCTGGAGTCCAAGTTCTGCAATTAGAGTTTGTGTCATGCGAGCCTTCACCTCACCCTCTGTTCTTACACCAGCAGTGAAGTACAGCTGGTCTCCATCCCTTGTAGATTTTAGTTCTAAAATGACCTGTTCTTCAAGGACATCCCAAAATCTCAAATGAAGTGTACAAAAATAAAAAATATATAATTTTATATTTATGCAAGAGAGAAATATTTATATAAATATGAAATTATATTAATTTAGATAATTTTATAAATCATATTTTATAATTATAATTATTTACTTTAATTATCAATTATATTAATTTTATGAAGAACTATTTAAATTATAAATTTATATATACATAAAGAGAGAGAATTGAGATTGGATACCATCTCAACTCCCCCTCTTAGTCCTACTCTGGTGCAAATATATATATATATATATATCTTTAATTTTTTAAAATTTTCAAATCCAGTATCTACATAACATTGCCATTTATTTCTTCAGGTAACAAAAACATAATATCAACCAATCACACATTTCCCATACTTTGATTGTGTTTATATTCTGAGGCACTTTGAAGTAGCATCATTACTGAAACACCAGGGGTTTGTTCCAGGCCCTGCTGCTTGCCACACAGAAAGCCAATCACTGAGACAATGAGTATTGCCTGGGAAGAAGGCTTTAATCAGGTGCTACAGATGAGATGGGGGAACAATCTCATATCTCCTCAACTGACTGAAATTAGGGGTTTATAATGCAGTGAATAAATGTAACTATGTGCAGGAAAACAGCAGTTAGGGAGGGATAAGGAAGACATGTTGGTCAACAGGAAGCAGATAATCAGTTGAAGATTATGACAGGTGAGGGGCCTGGTGACTTATTGACTAGTTTCAGTGATTTGCTAAGTTTCAGTTCTTTGATACCATCTGGGAGGACTGATGGCTATTTTCCTGAGAAAGGAACTCAGATTACACAAATGAAACTTTCTCAATTTTTAATATTGGGAAGGTCAATTTCTATGTTTATTCAGAAGGAATTGTAAAGATCAGTTCTACAGGACAATTGGGCTGGTTTCAGTCTCCCCTTTTCTATTTATTAAGAATCTGGTATCAATTTCTCTGGCTGCTTTATGATGAAGAGAGGTGTTGTGGACATCTCCAAATGTGGCCACCCATGAATTAATGGTTAATCTAATTCTATAGTTTTCTTCTGCAACACAATCTCTCTCTTCAGTCACATAGGAATACAATATTCTTAAGGATAAGGCCTATCTTTCCTGATTATTACAACAGTGTAACCATAATACAGTTTTTCCTCATTACCTAAAGGAGAAGATCTGAATCCAATTCAAATTACTGATTTAATTTAATTACCTTGGAAATAAACAGCATTTAAACATTTCTACTCTCACCTACTTTTCCAAATAATAAAATATGTGTGCTATTTCTGTTCTGTAAAATATATGTACTATTTCTGTTCAGAACTTATGAAGATAAGCCTATTTTCTTTTCCAGGAAACTTAAAGCATTTATAGCTCTCTAGATCATCAGAAGTAAGCAAAACCAATCCAGTTTTAAATAGCTGGTGTGTAGTATCATTTTTTGGAGGCTTGACAAAGGTAGCTTGGGAATTTTACATAAATAGAGCAAATGATGAGTTGTTGGAAATGCATAGGAAACAAATGACAATTCATGGAACCAAATACAAGCCTTCCAGCAGAAAGTAAAAAATAAAATAGTGGTTTTATATATGTATATATAAGTGAAACCCAAAGGAGATCAAAGAGTAAACAAATAGAAATTAAAAGCAAAATCAACTAAACAGAAAACTAACCCCAAATTTTTCTCCTACTCAGTTTACCTTAGAGGCTACAGTGTTACCCAGAGTCTAAAAAAGAAAATACAAAAAACGATGAATATTTTGTTCCTGATACATAAATTAACGTCTTTAAGTCTTCCAACACCACATACATTTTGTGCAATTAAGAAGTTTACTTCAAGCACATAACCAGTAAACATTTTAGTGCTAGTACTGTCTATGCAGAATAGCAAATACAGTATGAAACAAAACAATGAAAGCATCTTTATGAAATTTGTTTCCACGGTAAATCTGGCTTTGTGCTTACCTATACTAAAAAGAAATTTTCAAACACCAGCATATTTCTTTACATTATTTCATATTTTACCTTTATCAAGATTAGGAGCTTTGATTATGAGCAATGTTAATTAGTTGAATTTTTCCAATTTTCTATCTTGTCTTAAAGAATGTTTTATTAACTAAACTTTTTCAAGTTCCTATTTTCTCTGAATGTACATGAAGATAAACACAGAGAGAAACAGGAATAAATGTACATATGACTTACACCGACCATCTATGACATGCTTTGACTTTCTATTTTGTCCTAAATTCTTTCCTTTTTGATAACCAGTCATTTTATTTTATTAAAAATTTTTCATAATTCATAATTTGAATAAACAGATAATTTCTGAATTAGATAAAATTACTCCTTTCCTCAATAAAAACACATCTTCTTTAGCACATTTTATATACAGAATTATAACCTTAAATTTTAGTGAAAGTCTAGGAAGCAATAAATCCTGAACAACTATCAGATGTTAGCATTTGATAGCTGAAAACATTCCATAATTTTTTAAAACATGTGTTCCCATATCATAACCCTCTAGTAATGGGAAATGACCCAAACATCAAAGGAACATTAAAAATAATTTTAAGATTTTAAAATTATACAAAAAGTTTCCTTATGGTAAAAGAAAAACTTCAGCCCAATTAAAGAGTTTAATTGAGCAAAGAACGATTTGCAAATCAGGCAGCCTCCCACACCAGAGTAGGCTCAGAGACTCTGGTGCAGCCATGTGGTAGAAGATTTATGGACAGAAAAAGGAAAGTGATGTACACAAATCAGAAGCGAGGTACAGAAACTGCTGTATTGGTTATAGCTCGGTGTTTGTCTTAGTTGAACACGATTTAAACAGTTGGCCACATTTGATTGACCAAAATTCAGTGATTGGCACAAGAGTACAGTATAGTCTGTTTACACTTCTATTTAGGCTATGATTCATGATGTACAGAGAAACTTTTAGGCCAAACTTAAAATATGTAAGGAGGCAGTTTTAGACTAAACTTGATTTAACAATCCCCTCCTTTTGGTCATCCTCTCAAAATTGAGAGGATGACCAAAAGTTCAGTGATTGATGGCACTATCATCATTGTAACTGTACTTATTTGCTCTTGAAACCCACTGGAAAATAGAACTACGGGTTTTGTAAGATGGGAACAAGGACTTCAGGTCATTGTTTTAAAAGGGTTCCAGTAGAGGGTATCTCCTTATGCCGGAACATCCTGTTTACAGAAAAAAAAAAAAAAAAAAAAAACCCTAAACCTGTCTTTTCTAGGATCTATGTGTTTCCTTAAAGTCTTAGTTTGATTATGTCACATTTAGTATAAGTGACTCCATTTTGGTTTGATCTGGTCTTTTGGGGCCTACTGCATGAGCTCAATCCAAAACAATGGCCTCCAATAATTGTCTTTAAAAAATATCCCCCATTTAGTCAAATTCTCCTTAGGTAAGAGTGTGACCAACACTTATGGCCTTAGTGCCACTCTCAGTTACCATCATTTTGGGTTTCCAGTCTCAGAATGTCATTTACAGGTTATGGTGCCCTCATGGTCACACATTTTTTCACTCTTGTCATTACAGTTGAAGAGAGACCACTTGATACTCTAGAGATGGCTGCATGCAAACTTGTAAAGCTTTTCAGAGACCACAGTGCACCAGGGAGACTACTATTATGACTATCAGGAGGATAATACCAAGAGTTTGGAGTATGCTTCTTACCCAGGGTCTCCATAAATCAAACAAACTAAAATCAATAGATCAAAGAATGAGCTAGATAAAGAGTCTACTTGCTTTAACTAAGCAGTCTCTTCGTTAATCCCCTACTATTTAATCTCTGTAATACCCAATGTGATATATTTCTCCATGGGCAACAAGTGCCAGCAACTGCACGGTTACTTCTCTGTTTAGCCAGGAAGTAATCTAGAGAAATTCTATTATTCAGCATCATTTTCATGAGATAATTTAAAGTCTGTTGTGTAATCATAGCTCTTACAGGAGAATCTGCTATGGAGCCTATGGTGAGGAATGAATTTCTAATCATTGCATCCTTTACTAACTATGGAAAAAAGGACCTAACAAATGATGCCCTTCTAGAAGAATGACGACCTTCTGGCAATGTTCTTTTAACCCACGCTGTAGGTTGAGAGGAGTTCTTTCTGACTGATTATGGAGCAATGTACATACCATTAAAATTTCTCACCTACATTGGGCCTTCATCTTCCATCTATCAAGGCATAAGTTTATTGTATTAGTCCGTTCTTGTATAGCTATAAAGAAGTACCTGAGACTGGGTACTTTATAAAAAAAAAGTGGTTTAATTGACTCACAGTTCTGCAGGTTGTACAGGAAGCATGGCTGGAGAGGCCTCAGGAAATTTACAATCATGGCAGAAGTTGAAGGAAAAGCAGTCACATCTTCACTTGTCAGAGCAGGAGAAAGAGTGAACGGGAAGGTTCCACACACTTTTAAACAACCAGACCTCATGAGAACTCTATCACAAGACGGTACTAAAGGGATCATGTTAAACCATTAGAAACCACAACCATGATCCAATCACCTCCCACCAGTCCTCACAAACACTGGGGATTACAATTCAACATGAGTTTTGGGTGGGGACACAGAGCCAAACCGTATCTGTTATCCATGTATAAGTCTGGCTGCAGCATCCTTCACAAATAAAAGTATACCCCATGAGTGCACACAACAGATTCCATTTTTACTTCTATTGTTTATAGAGGCATAGCAAGGGGAAAAATTCAAAGATAAGAGTCTCATGGTACTAGAGAAGTCTTGATCTGTAATCTTGGGAAAAAGCTTCTGTGATCTTGGGAAAAAGGATGCCATCTTCTGGGCAGAAAATCTTCCCTGGTTAGCTTTACCTTAAGGGTTCCCAAGGATGTCCAGTTTTGAGAGTGTGGAGGGATGCTTCTGAGTTGTAAGACTATGAACCCAAGGTTCAAGGTCCTGAAGGTTTGCTGCAATGTGGATGGCAGGAGCAGTCTTTCTCTGGTGTTCTCAGACAGTTCAATCTTTGGGTTATGGATTATGAAGGGGTTGATTGTCCTCAGTCAGTGAACCATGAAAAGCTTTCTGTAACTGGTGAAAATACACAGTGGCATAATAAGCTACTGTTATAACATCAGCTCTCTTGAATGGAAAGTCTTTTATAGAACCAGAAAACATGTGTTGAAAATGACAACTGAATGATATCCCTCTATAAATGTTTAAGTGGCCTATCATGTTGTGGAATGTACCTGAAGCTTTGTGTTCCCAGGAATATTGGTTTGACAAACCAAACATTGGTCATACACTATTTTAGCAGTTTATAAGCTACCACAGCAATATATATTTAATTTGGGTCATTTTTATCATTTTCATGATGAGTCATGGAATGCAGGACTCAGGAAGGATAAGGCAGCCGTCCTGGTTCTCCATGCTTGACATTGGACTTATGTTCTTTTGAATACCAGTTGTTTCCCCAATTTAGGTGCATAGCACTGACAACTGATGGCTTATCATAGATAATTTAACTTAGACCACGGAGTTCATTCAAATTGTATATCTAAACAATTTCAGTATTGGCTGTTTTAGCATGAAAAGTGGCAAAGTATCTTCTTGGTATTTAATTAGTTTCTGTTCTACTTGGGTTAGCAGATTGGCAAATCAGTCAGTCTTTTCACTGAAGTTCCAGGAATTCAGCCAGATATGGTGGCTCACACCTTTAATCCCAGCCCTTTGGGAAGCTGAGGCAGGCAGATCACTTGAGGCCAGGAGTTTGAGACCAGCCTGGCCAACATGGTGAAACCCCATTTCTACTAAAATATACAAAAATCAGCCAGGTGTGGTGACACACACCTGTAATCCCAAATACTCAGCCGGCTAAGGCACGAGAATTTCCTGAACCCAGGAGGCAGAGGTTGCAGTGAACCGAGATCGTGCCACTGCACTCCAGTCTAGGCAACATGTGTCAATAACATAAACTTCTGACATTTAATTGTATTTATTATTCTACATGCCTTTTTTTCATTAAAATTAAATTCATTACCAGTTCCTCTGGCTACATGACTGCACATCTTTGAAAATTGTTCTCTTCCATATTGTTCTCCATAATACTTGGGGTGAAAATTTTACATACATTTGTACAATACTGGATTATATTAAACTAACAACTTGAAATTTCCATGAATATACACTCTAGGAATATACAAGTTTCATGGAAATACAGTTTTGCTTACTTTATATTCTCAATATCCTGCACAAAATGCATGACGTCTAGTAATTCTCAATAAATAATTATTAAAATAATGAACAACTATTGCTAATGCAGTACTTTGGCCTGTTCTCATTACTGAAATATTTTGCTCTACACGATTCTCCACTTACAAAGATCATATTCAACTTCTAATGCTAGCTCAAATAACACTCTCTCCATTAGTCTTGGCCTAGTCTCTTAGCTAGAATTTACCTCTTTTGCTCTTGAACATGAACAGTATATTTATTTTTAATATTTTTAAATTTTAGATAATTGTAGATTTATATATATTGTAAGAAATATGACAGAAAAAGTCTGTGAATCATTGTATGGTAATATTTTGTATACCTATAGCACAGTATTACAACTTGAAAATTGATGTCAATGAAATCCATCAATCCTATTCAGATCTCACCACATTTACATGCACTTTTATTTATTTATCTATTTTTGAAACAGGGTCTCACTCTGCCGCCCAGGCTGGAGTTCAGTGGTGCAATCATGGCTCACTGCAGCCTCAACCTCCTGGGTTCAAGCAATCCTCCCACCTCAGCCTCTCCACTAGCTGGGACCAAAGGCACACACCATCATGTCCAGCTAATTTTTTGTAGAGACCAGTTTCACCATTGCTCTGGCTGGTCTCTAACTCCTGGGCTCAAGTGATCCTCCTGCCTCAGCCTCCCAAATTGCTAGGATTATAGGTATGTGCCACTGCGCCTGGCTGCACTCATTTGTGTTTGTGTGTGCATTTGGTTCTTTGTAATATTATCACATTTGTAGATTTCTATGATTATTACCATAATAAAGATACAGAACAGTTCCATCCTAAGTACTCCGTGTGCTACTATTTTTTGCCATAGCCATATCTTTTCCCCCTTAACTCCTTAATCCCCAGCAACCACTAATCTATTCTGCATTTTATGTCATTTAAAAATGTATTATAAATGAAATCACATGCTACGTAACCATTTGAGATTGACTTTTTTTTAAATTCAGTGTAATACTCTTGAGATCCATCCAAGTTATTGGGTGTAGCAATAGTGGCTCCTTTTTATTGCTCAATAGTATTCCATGGCATGAATGTGTCTGTTTATTCACATATGGGAGGACGTTTGGGTTGTTTCCCATTTGAGGCTATTATGAATAAAGCTGTTCTGAACATTAATGATTAGGCTTTTGTGTGAACATAAGTTTTTATTTCTTTGAGACAAACGCCATAAAAACATTTTAATATTGAGGAACTATTAAAAGATTAAATGTTGGCAGAAATGGAAACTTGGAGTCTCTATGAAACTGAGTTTCCATAAAAGATAAGTATTGTATTGTTAGGTAATGTATAGAACTTGTTTAATAACTACAACATAATGAACATTTGATTCGGTCAACTTTGGTTCTATCTAGAGAGACAATATTGTGATCATGGGTATTTGACGCACACACACACAATCAAAAAATGCAATCGATCTACTAATTATTTGCAATGCATTACAAAGAACATACTGTTTGATGTTTTTATTGAACAACTGAATTATCTATTAGTTCCAGACAACCAGAGAGTTAACTATTGATCTTGATGTTTTTTTAAGTTGCTTGTCAGTCAAGGCTACATCCTTTATGCAACATTTTTTTCTCCAGAATGTGCTTCAATTTTCTAAATGAGACACAGTCTTTGCTTTCTAATTCACTGAAAAGAAAGAGCCCACTCAATATATGTCCTCTTATCTCAGGATACTTCTGTTATTGTTCTCATTTTTTATTACTTCTTAACCAGCATAAAAGAATGTGTGTATGTAAACACGTTCCAATTGTGGAAGGTAATACACACCTTAGATTCCATACCTTTATAATTCTTTACTCTCCTTCTTCATTTAGTTTCTCCTTTTCTGCCTTCAAATATACAAAACCTCATTCTGCAAAATTATTTTATTTAGTACTCTTGAAGTTTTTTTTCCTTTTAATTATCAAACTTTTCATATGTGTGGTTCATAACCTCAGGTTTCACTTTCTTTCAAGCTAATCCTTTATTAACTCTCTGAAATGCATTTTTCATTCTTACCACTCAGCTAAAATTCCAATTTTGACAACAGTAGTCTTTTTATTCCATAATAGTAATAATAATAATAATAATAATAATAATAACAGTCTCTCTATTGTCATGCTTTCTGACACTACTGTCAAAGTTGGTTACCGATTTCATCTAAAAATTTTCTCCTGTCAGGGGTATCTAGAATAGTTTCTTGTTTTACTTGAAATAAATATTCAAGTTAGATGGTTTCTTCTCCATCCTGTGAGGGTTTCCATGTTGCTCCTTTTTTTGAAGCATGAATCAGCTAGACTAATTAAGATGCCACCGAAAGAAAGATTTAGGATTGTGTTCTCTGACCATGGAGCGGACGCCTTAACAGGAACCAAGTGTCAAAAGGGATGGTAAGGCCAGATGCATTAACATGCATCACATTTCAGTGAATTTCTGGCATATACCCTGAATGAAAGAGAGCACCCATACACAGCACCACGTGAGCCTTTTATTTTATTAATTTATTTTTGCTGCTAGGGTGAACCCTGACTTCATTTCTATTCCTCTTACTGCCAAATAAATATCACTCACAACCTCAAAAAATGTTTTACAGAAGTAATAAGAAAATTGCATCAAAAAATAAAGAATTTATGAACAGGTTTTTTATGCTCCATCTCTCCAGAAAGAGAAAAGTCAACTGCATATATAGTAAACATTTTTAAACTTTTATTTATAATTGGCATATAATTGTACATATTTATGGGTAGAGTGTGATGTTTCAATACATGTATACATTGTATACAATTCAAACCAAGGTATTTAGCATACTCATAGTCTCATGCATTTGTCATTTATTTGTGGTGAGAACATTCAAAGACCTCTCTTATAGCTATTTTGAAATATACAATACGATATTGTTAACCATAGTCATCCTACTGTGAAATAGAACACTGGAACTTATACTTCCTATCCAACTGTAATTTAGTACCCATTGAGCAGTCTTGAAAATCTTTCAAAACACTTCATTCTGAAGATTCGATGCAGGTTTATCTTGATCTACAATTTCCTATTTAAATACAGATTGAAAAGGAATGTTTGTTACCTACACTTCTGAATCACAGTACCTTACTTTTCAATGGCATCCTTGACGTAGCTTAAGAAACTAAATTCAGATGCCAAGACCATACTCTCCACATGTGTGTGAGCATGCACACACACACACACACACACAGAGATATGTTGACATGTTTACTAGGAAACCAAAAAAATAAATAACGCTTTTTGCTCCCATAGAAGGATGTAGAGTCACTTCCATGATTTTGAAAACTCAAGCCATCAAAATGAGATATCCTGAACAAAAGGAGAAAAACACAACCTTGGCAATATATGATGTTCACTTTCATTTAATAGAGTTAATATAAATCTTTGCAGCTGTATTCCTAAAAAAATGAAATTAAAACTATCAAACTTTTGATATCCCTCATGTGACAGTGACCCCTTTTGGCCTTGCAGTTCTCTCCTACTCTTACCTTACTTTTACATATCCTTGAACATAATAAGCCTCCCACCACTAATGTTATAAAGTAGTAATTGTTCCTAATTGGTAGGGAGGCGACAGACCATTCTGGTAATGTTGTGAAACTTTAAGAAAGGAGGAGTGAGAACATTCACGGGCCCAGCAGTAATTATCCACTAATTTGGCCTGTTTGTGTGGGGACAGCTCATTATAGCCCTTAAGAAACCTCAGAATAAAGAGGGAAAGTAGGTAGGAGGCAAGGTTAAATAATTAGTGTTCGGCAGATTTTTTTTTAAGATTCAAAGAATAGGATTAAGGGTGGGAAATGTGACCAGAGTAACAATTAAGAAATGGTAGAATATTCTGAACTAAGTGGGTTTTATGTTTTTGTGGGAGTAGGGGTATATAAGAATCCTATATTATGGCATAAAAAATGATGTGTCACTTTTATTACACTTTTTCAATTATAGCCCTGATCATCCCCTTACATTTTATAGTGCCAATCTCATCTTAACAGGAGATTTATTCTCATGAGTCTTAAAAGATTTTCACAGTTTTCATAAAATAATGTATAAAGTTTTTATATCATCTTATCTTTAACATTTGTAGATTTGTTTTGGGAGTTGGAAACACATACTTGTATGCACACACATGAGGAGGAGCATAATACAGACTTTGCAAATAAATAATTATTCAACTGTAACTCTGTTAGCAAACTTGAACTCCTAGATTTCTCACCTATTTATATCTGATACCTCTATTTTAAAACTATGTATGCTTACTCTTGCTTTTATATGAATATGTACATATATACATTCACAGACATATACATACACATGTTTGGTAAATAATTTGTATAGAGTCTTTCAAAGATTTTCTAACAGCATCATTTTTAACAGTCTTTTCTAATAAGTAATATTTATCTAACCAATTTAGGTGATTGCAATTAGTGTTTTTATCCACTTAATACAAAGTGAAATGCACTGGTTGAAAAATTTTAAATCAAATGAGCTCTGTAATTTGAGTTACCCAGAAAACACCTATGTATGTCTTAAATATTTACTTATTAAAGGACTTTGGGAAAAGTTTCAGAATATTATAGTCCCCATTCCTTTGCTGAAAGGTGGCAATATTCGTAATTGCAATATATAAATAGAAGCATTGGATGGGTCCAACAGATTTAGGCTAAAATATGATATTAATATTGCAAAGGTCATACCTTTTATCCATATATACATTAGATAATTTTTCTCTCATAATTCAAAATAAACTTCTCTAAACCAAGAGATGGGTTAGAAAAGTATTCTTCTCTTCATAAGGGGAGTCATGTGGTATCAATATATGCATGAATAAATTAATAAAAATTTATTACCAACATTTGAAAAACAATTTCAAAAAAGTCACAAGCCCTATCTGCTCTTGATGAAGCATTGTCTTTATTTATGCATAAAGTTACTGCAGCATAAGAATGATTACATTAATTTTTCTCATTTTCCTTATCTTTGAAACACTAGTATGTTTCAATGAATGGCATGTTATTGTGTGTTTTTCTGTGGGTTTTTTTGTTTGTTTTATTAATTTTTCAAATTTTCTGCAGACACAAGGGTGACTTATGAATGGCATGTTTTTGGCTACTTAGCAACTCCTGAAGCTCATGACACATAAAACTGAATAAAAAAGAATTTGTTTCTACACTGCTTTTCAAATATTTATTTGTGTTTCATTAGACTAGTAGTTTTCAAATTATTCTTCTCAAAATTACTTAGGAGACTACAAACAATTTTATGTCATTTCCTCAATTTGCACTTCTACTCACCTTCAATGTTCTCCATACAAAAGCAACATCAAAAATGCCCAATTGTTTTTCTCCCTAGCTTATTAAAGAATTAAGGGGCCGGACACAGTGGCTCATGCCTGTAATGCCAGCACTTTGGGAGGCTGAGGCCAGAGGACCACTTGAAGCCAAGAGTTTGAGACCAGCCTGGGCAACAAAGCAAGACCCTGTCTCTCCAAAATTAAAAGAAAAAAAAAAAGGTTAAGAAAGTGGAATAGCCAGGTATTACATTTACTACCTGCCTAAGAATAAGTTACTGCTATAGAAATTCAATTGCTATGGATCTATCAGATTATAAATGCTCCATCTGCAATCTGAGAAACAACATTTTGGGGAATAAAGATTTAAATGTCTTCTCAGGTCCGTTTGTTTGATAAAAATATTCCCTCTAAAAATAAATGACCACACAGATTTATTATTGTTTTATCTGATCTATTAGAATTATCACTAACATTTTACTGCCAACGTATAATAGATGATTACTTTGGCACAGATACTAATGCTAAATATGTTATGTGCTTCCTTATATTTTCCAACCTCCCTTGCAGTTAGCCTGTGACCATGTGTGTAGTTCCTGCCAATGTGCTGAAAGTGCAAGTTTTACATGACACTGCCAGAGAAGTTAAGAGAAAATGTGAGTGGTTCACCTTTTATCATCACATACTTTCAGGATCCTGGAAAAATCCATGAAGATTTGATAGCATCACAGCATAGAGCACCCTAGCTTCCAGAGTCATGTATTGCAGACAGCCTGGAGGGTATACAAACACACACTGCACTTTACATGTTGAGAAATAAATCTTTGTTGTCTTAAGACTTTTGATTATGTATTTGTAACCACTCTAAAGCCTGGCCTCAAATGAGTACTACAGGCCCTAAAGTTTTGATGTAACAAGACATTATAATTCACAACTAACTTACATTATCTCCAACTGACATCTTAAGCTCCTAAATTTGGAAATGCTTCAGGAAATTAAAAAGAGAAGTAGGCTTGGTGTGGTGGCTTACGCCTGTAATCCCAGCACTCTGGGAGGCTAAGGCAGATGGATCACCTGCGGTCGGGAGTTCAAGACCAGCCTAACCTACACGGAGAAACCCAATCTCTACTAAAAATACAAAAAATTAGCCAGGCATGGTGGCGCATGCCTGTAATCCCAGCTACTCAGGAGGCTGAGGTAGGAGAATCACTTGAACCCGGGAGGCAGAGGTTGCGGTGAGCCAAGATCGCACCATTGTACTCCAGCCTGGGCAACAAGAGTGAAACTCTGTCTCAGAGACAAAACAAAAACAAAAACAAAAACAAAAAGAGAAGTAATTTTTTTCAATTAACAAAACTTTCTTTAATTCAAAAGTTTAAGTATTAGGAATATTGAAGAAACAGACACTCCAATTAGTACAACTAAAAGTCCAGATAAAAGATATTGAAAGATACCTGAAAACTACAGAGGCAACCAATACTTGAGAGTCCATTAATTCAAAGACAAAGGAATTACAATATAAGAAACTGACCTTTTAAGAGAATCTTTTCCCCTGCAGTATTTGCTAATCTTTTTGGTGATGGATAAGAAACAGATAATCTATTCAGGTGACTAAAACTAAAACGCAGAAAAATTAGTGTATATTTGGGAATCTCAAGAAGCTAGAAAGACAATATTGTAGTTCACAGCTGCTTAGGCAATCAGGATTTGCAGATATAAGAAAGTAGAAGAGCCAAAGATCTTGGAGAGAAAAAGACATATTATCTTCAAAACAGCTGCAGTAAGACTAACAGCCAGCTCAATTCTAATAGAAATAATGGAGGCTAGAAGACAAAGGAATGCCATCTTTAAAGTGCTGAGAGAAAATAGCTGCCAACGTACAATTCTATACCTAGTGAAACTGTCATTTAAACATGAAATCAAGGTAAAGACTTCGCCAGACAAACAAAAATTTAGAAAATTTGTCACCAGAACTCCCACCCACCCACCCACCACCACCACACACACACATACACAAAAATAAGCTTAGTGAAGATCTGTAAGCATAAGAGAAATAGTGCTGGAAAGAAGCATGGAAATACACAAAAAAATGAAAAGCAATGTATAAAGTTAGTAAATGAGTAAATATGCATAGAAATTGACTATACAAAATAATACTTTTAATAATATATTGGGTCCAAATTATGTGAAGAATTAAAATTCATATAACAAGAACACAAACACTGAAATTAGAATTAATATATTCTAATTTTGTTATACTTTTTGATACATAGTATAAGTTCTAATGTAAAATGGACATTAATGTAATTAATGTTTTTGTTATTTTTCTGTTATAAATTTTGTTATATTTTTTGATACACAGTATAAGTTCCAATGTAAAATGGACAATAATGTATAATTGATGCATTTTAATCCGTAGTGAAATAATTTAACATGCTAAAGGGAAAGAAAATAAAAAATTATAAAACAAGAAAAGAGACTATAAATAGATGGATAAATGTAAAATAAATAGTGAGTTCAAGATATAAAACCAAATATGTCAATAATTACACTAAATGTAAACAGGTTAAATATTCAAATTAAAACACAAAAACTTCAGACTCAATTAAAATAGAAAGTCTAATTATACAATGTTCCAAGAGATCTATAACAAATATAAGAATGAGGAAACATTGAAATAAAAGTACAGAGAAAAAATGAATCACAAATCAAAATAAAACTCTTGCTGATGTGTTAATGTCAGAAAAAAATAGACTTAAAAAGTATTGCCAGATATAAAGATGATAATTTCATAATGACTAGAAGGTCAGTTTGCCCAGCAAATATAACCATTGTAAATGTATATGTAGTTAAAAACATAGCTAAAAATTATATAATGCTAAAAATGTCAGAACTAAAAGGAATAATAGACAAGTTCATAATCTAGGTGAAATACTTCCATATTGCTTTCAATATTGATAAAACCAGGCAAAAAATGTCAATAAGAAAAAAGATCTGTGCAACAGAATTAACCAGTCTTAAGTAACTGATATTTGTAAAATAATGCAGCCAACCACAACAGAACATGTATTTTACAATTGCACATCAAAATTTTCCCAAAATCCAATATATGCCAGAATATAAAGAAAATCTAATGAAAATTCTAGCAAATTCATTAAGATATACTGCCTTATTTCAGCAAAATTAAGGTTAATAATAAATGGCAAAAATTAGAATATTCCCAAATATTTGGAAATACACTTTATTTAATGGTCATATGGTTAAAGAATATATTATGAGGAAAATTAAAAATACTCTGAGCTTAATTATAATGAATATGAAATAATAAATTTGTAAGATAAAGCTAAAGGTTGGCCTACAGAGAATTCTGTAACCAATAAAAGTATATAATAGAAACTTTTTTTAAAAAAGGTTGAAATTCAGTGATGTATACATTTCATACACATTATATAATATCATAAAGTTAGGAAAAGAACAGCAAAATAAGCAAAAAGATAAATAAGAAGAGAAAATAAGAGAAAAAATGAAGCTATAGATAACAAATATATATTGCCTGACGGTGATTTTCGAAAAGAATAGTAAAATGATAACCCATAATTATTCAAGGGAGATGAAAAAGCACAATTTACTAATACCAGAAATGAAAGGGGGTAAAATAATTATAGATTCTACAATAACTAAAAGCCACTAAGATAATATTTTGAAAAATGTTCTGCCAATGCTCTTGGAAAATTAAATAAAACATACAAATTCCTCAAAAATCAATCTAAGAAAAGTGACACAAGAAGTGAAAAATCTGAATAGAGGAAATTGAATTCAGTTAAAATATTCCCACAAATGGACCTAAGAAAGACAAAATGTCCCTCAACAGAAAAATAGATAAATAAATTATGACATATGTCAATAAAAATAGAAGAATTATCATTATGCTCAACATGAATAGATCTCAAAAGAATAATGTTGATTGAAAACAACACAAGCACATTTTGTGTAATTTCATTTATATATATAGTTCAAAAACAGAAAACCAATCTATAGTCTTAAAATCCATAAAAGTGTTTATCTTTATGGGAGGTAGTAAGGTAAACGGGGCAAGAAAGGGCTTGGTGGGATGCTCACAATGTTTTATTTCTTGATCTGTGTATCCATTACACTGCTGTACTGACATTATGAAAATTAATCAATGCTGTTAATTTATAGCTTGTGCATTTTTCTGTATAAATCAGTGGTTCTCTTCTAGCCCCCACCCCTTCCACAGGATCTTTTATAATCTCTGGAGACATTTTTGGTTGTCACAAGTTGTTGGATGTGCTATTAGCATGTAGTGAGCAGAGCCTAGGAATGCTAAGCATACCACAAAGCAAAAGACAACCTTCCTCAAGAGCAGGTTCTCAACAGCCTCTCAGCTGGGATCTGCTTAAGCCCACTAAACTCCCAGGGGGAGGGGCGACCAGCACCACAGCTCGGGCCATCTGCTGTCTAAGCTGTTTAAGCTCCTTGCGGGAGGGGCAGCAGCCAGCAGTGGGACTAGCAACTACCCAACACACTAAGCTACTTGGGTGGGGGAAGGGCGGCATCCATCTCTATAGCTCTAGGCTGCACTTTTCCCCTGGTGGAGCCAGGGAGGCTGGACGGCTTGGTCCCAAGACTTGTCCCCCACCACCCAACACACTTGCTGTGGCAGTCTGCTGTCAGAGTGCCTCTTCAGGCCTGACCCTGACCCATCCTTCCTCATTGGGTGGGTCTTTCTTGCAGGATCTCCAACTCCAGCCAGAGGCTCAGGGACAGAATCTGGATCTCCCTGGGCCTAAGCCCCTAGGGGAGGGGTGGCCACAGTCTCTGCAGACCAGCAGACTTAACCTTTCCTCCTGGTAGTTCTGAGGAATCCAGGCAGCCCAGACAAGTGGGTTTCCCCCCAGTGAGGCATATCCCCTTCACCAAAGTACAAAGTGCTTTGTTAAATCGGTTCTGTTCCTCGTGCCACTCAACTGGGTAAGACCCTCCAACAGGGGTTGTCAGACACTCTATACAGGAGCGATTTTACTGGCATCAGTTTGGTGCCCCTCGAGGTCAGAGGTCTTAGAAGAAGGAGCAGGCACCCATCTTTGTGGTTCTCCAGCTTCCTTGAGTGACATCTCCAGTTGCAGGAGCTAATAGATGAATAGGGCCTGAAGTGAACCCCTAGCAAACTTCAGCAGCCCTACAGAAGAGGGACCTGACTATTCAAAGTAAAAAACACAAGCAGAAAGCAACAACAACAGCATCAATGACAACAACAAAAAGCCCCCACAGAAACCCCATCTGAGAGTCAGCATCCTCAAAGAACAAAACCAGATAAACTCAAGAAGATGAGAAAGAATCAACAAAAAAACTCCTGAAAATCCAAAAGGCCAGAGTGCTTCTTCTTTTTCAAATGATCGCAACATCTCTACATTAAGGGTACAGAACTGGATGGAGGATCAGATGAACAAATTGACAGAAATAGGCTCAGAAGATGGGTAATAAAAACTACGCTAAGCTAAAGGAAAATGTTCTAGCCCAATGCAAAGAAGATAAGAACCCTGATAAAAGGTTAGAGGAATTGCTAACTAGAATAACCAGTTTAGAGAAAAACATAAGCAATGTGATGGAGCTGAAAAACACAGCATGAGAACTTCATAAAGCATACACAACTATCAATAGCCAATTCGATGAAGCAGAAGAACGTATATCAGAGTTTCAACACCACCTTGCTGAAATAAGGCATGCAGACAAGACTAGAGAAAAAAGAATGAAAAAAAATGAACAAAGCCTCCAAGAAATATGGGAATTCATAAAAAGACTGAACATATGATTGACTGGAGTACCAGAAAAAGATGGGGAGAATGGAAACAAGCTGGAAAACACACTTCAAAACATTATCCAGGAGAACTTCCCCAACCTAGCAAGACAGGCCAACATGTAAATTCAGGAAATACACAGAACACCATTAAGCTATTCCATGAAAAGATCAACCCCAAGACACATAGTCATCATATTCTCCAAGGTCAAAATGAAGGAAAAACTGTTAAGGGCAGCCAGAAAGAAAGGCCATGTCACCTACAAAGGGAAGCCCATCAAACTAACAGTGGACTTCTCAGCAGAAACTCTACAAGTGAGAAGAGAGTGGGGACCAATATTCAACAACCTTAAAGAAAAGAATTTTCAACCCAGAATTTCATATCCAGCCAATCTAAGCTTCATAAGTGATGGAGAAATAAAATCTTTTCCAGACAAGCAAATGCTGAGGGATTTTGTTACCACCAGGCCTGCCCTATGAGGGCTCCTGAAAGAAGCACTAAGTATGGAAAGGAAAAGCCAGTACCAGCCACTGTAAAAACACACCAAAATATAAAGACCAATGATACGATGAAGAAATTGCATCAACTAGGGTGCAAAGTAACCAAATAGCAGCATGATGACAGGATCAATTCACATATAACAATACTAACCTTAAATGCAAATGGGCTAAATGCCCCAATTAAAAGACTCAGACTGGCAAATTGGATGAAGAGTCAAGACCCATCAGTGTGCTGTATTCAGGAGAGCCATCTCACTTGCAAAGACACACACAGGCTCAAAATAAAGGGATGGAGGAAAATTTACCAAGCAAATGGAAAGCAAAAAAAAGCAGAAGTTGCAATCTTAGTCTCTGACAAAATAGACTTTAAACCAACAAAGGTCAAAAAAGACAAAGAAGTATATTACATACTGGTAAACAGAACAATTCAATAAGAAGAGATAACTAATCTAAATATATATACATCCAACACAGGAGCACCCAGATTCAGAAAACGAGTTCTTAGAGACTGACAAAGAGACTTAGTCTCCCACGCAATAATAGTGGGAGACTTTAACACCCCACTGCCAGTATTAGGTCAATGAGATAGAAAATTAACAAGAACATTCACGACTTGAACTCAGCTCTGGATCAAGTGGACCTAGTAGAGATCTACAGAGCTCTCTACCCCAAATCAACAGAATATAAATTCTTCCCAGTGCCACGTGGCACATATTATATAATCAACCTCATAATTGAAAGTAAAAGACTCCTCAGCAAATGCAATCAAGAACAGAAATCATAACAAACAGTATCTCAAACCACAGTGAAATCAATTTGTAACTCAGGATTAAGAAACTCACTCAAAACCACACAATTTCATGGAAAATGAACAATCTGATACTGAATGACTCCTGGGTAAATAATGAAAGTAAGGCAGACATCAAGAAGTTATTTGAAACCAATGAGAACAAAGAGACAATGTACTAGAATCTCTGGGACAGAGCTAAAGCAGTGTTAAGAGGGAAATTTATAGCACTAAATGCCCACATCTGAAAGCTAGAAAGATCTCAACACCCTAACATCACAATTAAAAGATAAACAGAGGCAAGAGGAAACTAATCCAAAATCCAACAGAAGACAGGAAATAACTAAGATCAGAGAAGAATTGAAGAGATAGAGACACAAAAAAACCCTCCAAAAAATCAATGAATCCAGGAGGTGCTTTTTTTTAAAAAAAAAATAACAAAATAGACCGCTAGCCAGAATAATAAAGAAGAAAAGAGAAGAATCAAATAGACACAATAAAAAATGATAAAGGGGATATCCCCACTGACCCCACAGAAACACAAACTACTGTTAGAAAATACTATAAACACCTCTATGCAAATAAACTAGAAAATCTAGAAGAAATTGATAAATTCCTGGACACATACACCCTCCCAAGACTAAACCAGGAAGAAGTCAAATCCCTGAATAGACCAATAACAAGTTCTGAAATTGAGGCAGTAATTAATAGCTTACCAACCAAAATAAGCTCAGGACCAGACAGATTTACAGACAAATTCTACCAGAAATACAAAGAGGAGTTGGTACCATTCCTTCTGAAACTATTCCAAACAATTGCAAAGAAGGGACTCCTCCCTAACTCATTTTATGAAGTCAGCGTCATCTTGATACCAAAACCAGGAGGAGACACAACAAAAAAACGTCAGGCCAATATCCCTGATGAACATTGATGTGAACATCCTCAATAAAATACTAGCAAACCAAATCAAGCAGCACATCAAAAACCTTATCCACCTGGATTAAGTCAGCTTCATCCCTGGGATGCAAGACTGGTTCAACATATGCAAATCAACAAATGTAACCCATCACATAAACAGAATCAATGACAAAAACCACATGATTATCTCAATAGATGCAGAAAAGGCCTTTGATAAAATTTAATATCCCTTCATGTTAACAACTCTCAATAAACTAGATATTGATGGAACATATCTCAAAATAATAAGAGCTATTTATGACAAACCCACAGGCAATATTATATTGAATGGGCAAAACTTGGAAGCATTCCCTTTGAAAACCGGCATAAGACAAGGATGCCCTATCTCACCATTCCTATTCAACATGGTATTGAAGTTATGGCCAGGGCAATCAGGCAAGAAAAAAGAAATACAGGATATTCAAAAAGGAAGAGAGGAAGTCAAATTGTGTCTGTTTGCAGACAAGATGACTCTATATTTAGAAAACCCCATCATCTCAGCCCCAAAACTCCTTAAACTGATAAGCAACTTCAGCAAAGTATCAGTATACAAAAATCAATGTGCAAAAATCACAAACATTCCTTTAAACCAACAATAGACAAGCAGAGAGCCAAATCATGAATGAACTCCCATTCACAATCACTACAAAGAGAATAAAATACCTAGGAATACAGCTAACAGCTAACAAGGGATGTGAAGGACCTCTTCAAGAAGAACTATAAACCACTGCTCAAGGAAATAAGAGAAGATACAAACAAATGGGAATACATTCCATTCTCATGAATAGGAAGAATCAATATCATAAAAATGGCCATACCGCCAAAGTAATTTATAGATTCAATGCTATTCCCATCAAAGAACCATTGACCTTCTTCACAGAATTAGAAAAAAACTATTTTGAATTTCATATGGAATCAAAGAAGACCTGTATACCCAAGACATTCCTAAGCAAAAAGAACAAAGTTAGAGGCATCATACTACCTGACTTCAAACTATACTACTAGGCTACAGTAACCAAACAGTATGGTACTGGTACCTAAACAGACAGCCCAATGGAGCAGAAATAACACCACACATCTACAACCATCTGATCTTCAACAAACCTGACGAAAAACAAGCAATGGGGAAAGGATCTCCTATTCAGTAAATGGTGCTGGGAAAACTGTTTAACCATATGTGGAAAACTGAAACTGGACCCCTTCCTTACACCTTATACAAAAAATAACTCAGCATGAATTAAAGATTTAAATCTAAAACCTAAAACCATGAAAACCCTAGAAGAAAACCTAGGCAATACCATTCAGGACATAGACATGGGCAAAAACTTCACGACTAAAACACCAAAAGCAATTGCAACAAAAGCCAAAATTGACAAATGGGATCTAACTAAACTAAAGAGCTTCTGCAAAGCAAGAGAAACTATCATCAGAGTGAACAGGTAACCTACAGAATGGGAGAAAATTTTTGCAACCTACCCATCTGACAAGTGTCTAACACCCAGATTTACAAGGAACTTAAGCAAATTTAAAAGAAAAAAACAAACAACCCCATCAAAAAGTGGGCAAAGGATATTAACAGACACTTCTCAAAAGAAGACATTTATGCAGCCAATAAACATATGAAAAAGAGCTCAACATCACTGATCATCAGAAAAATGCAAATCAAAACCACAATGAAATACCGTCTCACACCAGTCAGAATGGTGATTATTAAAAAGTCAGGAAACAATAGATGCTGGTGAGTCTGTGGAGAAATAGGAACACTTTTACACTGTTGGTGGGAATGTAAATTAGTTCAAGCATTGTGGAAGACAGTGTGGCAATTCCTCCAGGATCTAGAACCAGAAATACCATTTGACCCAGTAATCTCATTCCTGGGTATATACCCAAAAGAATATTAATCATTCTTCTATAAAGACACATATACACCTATGCTTATTGCAGCACTATTTACAATAGCAAAGACATGCAACCAACCCAAATGCCCATCAATGATAGGCTGTATAAAGAAAACGTGGTTCATATATGCCATGGAATACTATGTAGCCATAAAAAGGAATGAGATAATGTCATTTGCAGAGACATGGATGAAGCTGGAAGCCATCATCCTCAGCAAACTAACACAGAAACAGAAAACCAAACACTGCATGTTCTCACTCATAAGTAGGAAAGTAGGAGTTGAACAATGAGAACACATGGACACAGAGAGGAGAACAATACATACCAGGGCCTGTTGGCGGGTGGGGGATGAGGGGAGGGAACTTAGAGGACAGGTCAATAGGTGCAGCAAACCACTATGGCAGATGTATACCTATGTAACAAACCTGCACGTTCTGCACATGTATCCCTTTTTTTAGAAGAAAACTTAAAAAAGGAAATGTAGTCTCATTTATCTATTAATATTATTTAAAAACTGTGGATAGAACCCTCGATAAATCACTTTAACCTAAACTACCCAAATTTTAAAGTCAAATGTTTGGACTAAATCAGTACTATGGTAAGCAGAATTCTAAAAATGTTCCTCCCCAAAGACTTCAAAGTCTTTGTACAGTTAAACACCTATCTACGTATTACTGCAAAGGGATTTGGCAGATGCAATTAAAGTTAATACTCATCTGACCATTGAATATGCAGTTTATTCTGGATCACTCACAAGGAGCCAGTGTAATTGCATGAGCACTTAAATATAGAAAAATAAGACAGAAGGGTCAGTCAGTGAGCTGTGGTGGAAGAGAAAAGCAGAGAGATGAGATGGAAGAAGAGGTTAAAAAGATTTAAAATATGGAGTCTAGCCACAATTGCTGGTTTTGAACATGGAAGATATAGTTAGGAGTCAAGGAATGTGGGCTGCCTCTAAAAGCTGAGAACAATATCTAGTCAACAGCATCCAAAGTAATGGAAATTTGAGTCTTACAATCTTATGGAACTGAACCCTGCCAATAAATGTAATGACCTTGGAAGCAGATTCCCCTCAAAAACCTTCAAATAAGAGCGTAGGCCACTTAAACCTTGATTTGTCTTTTGCCACCAATTAATCCACACTGTATCTCATAACCTACAGAAACCATGTGATAACAAGTGGGTATTGGTTTTGGTTCCTATTTGCGGAAATTTTTTATAGCTGCAATTGAAAACTAATACAAGTACTTTCATATTTTTTCTGATCATGTGCTGACTGTTGAACAAGTACTTCCATACTTTACTTAAGCCATGAAAGCATTTCTTCAAAAGAAAACTTGAGTTGTAATTCAATCAAAGTAAACAAACAGAGAGTGTTGCACTAAATTTGTTTCTTCCTTGTATGTGATATCTGAGGCACCTCTGGAAAACTGCAACCATTAAATTGGAGTTTATTAGATTATCTTCCAGATCTAGTAGTCAATACTGCCTTAAAATGTTCAAGAAGAATCTAGTTTCTGTGTGATCCAAAGATCATAACATTTTACAATACTTTTTAGGAAAATGAATACAAAATTATAATTACAAAATTAGATGTTGTGTTAGTTTGGTCTCACACTGCTATAAAGTTACTAACCGAGACTGAATAATTTATAAATAAAAGAGATTTAACTGACTCACAGTTGTGCATGGCTGGGGAGGCTTCAGGAAGCTCACAATCATGGCAGAAGGTGAAGGAGAATCAAGTCCCTTCTTCACAGGTGTCAAAGGAGGGAGAGAGGGTGCGCAAGAGAAATTGCCACTTCTAAACTGTCAAATCTTGTAAGAACTCTCTCATTATCATGAGAACAGCATGAGGAAAACAGCCGCCATGATCTAGTCACCTTCCACCAGGTCCCTCCCTCAACACATGGGGATTACAATTCAAGATGAGCTTTGGGTGGGGACACAGGGCCAAACCATATCAGGTGTAAAAGAAAATATTAATTTAAAGTGAAAATCACAAAAGTCAAAAAGCTGAAAAATATCCCTACAACAAAATATTCCGATAAATAACGTAGTTATTTTTATTAAATAATTTCTGAATCTACCTCTGTAATGCGTTTTAAAAATTGTTAAGATGTAAGCTCTTTGTTTCTTCACATAAATAGAATTTTATAATATTTACTATAGAGAGATGGGAAGATACTACTTTCCTTAGAATGTCTGATAGATTGTTTATTATTATTAATATCATAGAAAATTATAATTCAGTTAACATTATTGGTATCATTATATGACTTTTTAGGATTCCTGTCACAGTACAGAAAAACTTTATCAACTGCTTCTTGTATATGAGTCTTTTGTATACAATTTAAAAGATTTTTCTAGAGACTAGAGTCTCCCATGCATATAAAACATTTTTTCTGTCTTCTATTACCCACATAATTTTGGTACTGAGTGCCTAGAACATGTTTATATCATCATATAATGGAACTCTGGTCTCTATGTCTTTGGGTCATGAAATTGGAAAAACTAGCAATAATTTAACCATACACAGAAATAACTGAAAACTACTTAAACATGCCCATTAAACAAAAAAAGAATGTATCCAACTCAACTTTTCCCTAGCAAGACACCCGAAATGCCCATACTGTAATGTCAACTATGACAGAGGGAAGGTCAGAGTGAAAGGAGACAGCAGTCTTAATTGATTGCAGTTAAATTGTCTGCTTTTCTAAATATTACAGAAGTACATGACCAAAGGACTATATTATGGAATTCCTCCCATAGCCTTGGAATGGTCAATGCAAATTAAGATCCCTGAAGCTTAAATGAGGAGTATTTGCTCCTTACTACATTAGAATGCAATCATTCTTCTTTCAAAGATTTATGGTCAGTTCATATTTTTGATGAGCTGTCATTCTAGTGCGGGGATAAATGAGAACTAAACCATCCTTCTGACTAGTATTGGTAAAATAGCTATTTGAGATTATTAGCACAGTCTGAGAACATACTACCTTAATTTAGTGCTCTTTCTAAATGAGCTAATTGATCAACAATAGTATATTTTAGTGCTGGGAGAAATTACTTGGATATTTCTCAAAATTACATCTTTTGTTGAGGGCATGAGATTCTGAGTAGAAAAAAAATCGAACTGCCTTTTTTTTTTTTACAGATCTATAATATCATTTCCTCTTACTAACATCATAAGTTATAATGAATCCAAGTTTTAGTAAACTTTTACATAATATTTTCCTTATTCTTAAACTAAGTGCTATGTCCATTTGTTTAAATGAAAAATAACAAACAGGTCCACCATTCCATATTAAGTATATAAAGTCAGAATTTTAGAAGACTTTTTCTTAGGAATTCTAGAAACTATTTTAGATTCGACAATAATATGGTCAAATGGAGCAGAGCAGATTGTGTAACTTTTACACTCCAACTTCATTTTTCATTAAAAAAAAATGCTCCTGCAAATGTCAGCTTGAGAACAGAAGATATAACAAAAGACACTCATGGGATTGAGAATATGGTGCCTGAAGCCCTGTGAATCTAGCAAATATTCCCTTGGGACGATTCACATCTATATCTGTGACAAGTGGGTTTTGTGTTTTTTTTTTTATTTTGTTAGTTGGTTGGTTTGTTTTTCAAATTTAGGCAAATATAAAAGAACTTGTACAATTTTTCTCAAGTCTTCCTGCTAAAAATGTATTTCACACCCCAGGAATGCGATGTTCCTTTCTGTATAACTCCTATGTGTTTTAAAAGATTGTGGATATAATCCATCAGAAAAAAATAAAAGAGAGAGAGAGAGAGAAAAAAGAAGGAAAGAAAGACAGAAAAGAAAAAAGAAAACAAAGAGAAAGAGAGAAAGACAAAGAGAGAAAGAGAGAGAAAGAGAGAGGAAGGAAGGGAGGAAGGGAGGGAGGAAGGGAGGAAGGGAGGGAGGAAGGAAGGAAGGAAGGAAGGAAAAAAAGACTCTTTCACCTTTAACTAATTGATTAAACTGAGATAGTCTTGATTGAATGTGATAGGAAAAAAATGTACGTGTGTATGTATGTGTGAATATATATAAATATATATACATTTATATATATCTCTCTCTTATCCCAAATTTAGAGGAGAATTTCCTCCAAAAAAATGATTAAACAAACATAAAGAATAGCGTGAGACAGTATTTTGAAAACAGAAGCACTTGAGAAATATTTTCCATTTTTAAAATAGGATAACTATTTGCCAAATGTTTAAGTTGGGTGACTGCTACAATATTTAAATTTTTGTATGAAATTAGCAGTCTTTTGGCAAAAAAAATTACACAAGACAACTGCCAGATTAAAATACATACACTCAATCTGTCCTTTAACTCACCACTCATCCCCTCCTCCTCTGTTTTTCCCTTTTTCTTTCTTATTCCTTTAATCAGGGAAAAGAAGTGCCTTTTTTGTAATCAGAAATGGAAATAAATCCTGAATATGTGAAGACTGAGCAAAATGATTAAGCACAGACCATTCTGAGTTTATTAAAAGCATTCTGCTGTAATATTTTTAATCCAGAGAATATATTTCTTGTTGATAGAGAATCCAAAATAGCTGAGTAAGAATATATGTTCAAGTATCATCTTTTAATTGTTCACATTTGAATTGTTCATTTGCTAATATCTCAGTTATAACATCAGTTATAAGAGCATTGGAAGAAATAATTGTTATTTATTAAATCTAGTCCTTTATAAAAGCAATTCTAGGAGGGTATGAACAATTTGACCTTTCCCATCTCAGTATATTTTCCTGAAAAATAGGGTACCCATTCTTAAATGTACATACATAGAGCTATACACATATGAACATACCACATGCACACAGATTCACATACACACATATGTATTTAAATAAATTACAAATTAGTATCATACATACATTAGATGTTGTAAACTGCTTTTAAGTAGTGTATCCTGATGATTTTATCATGTCAGTGAATATTCTTTTGGATTGTTTTCAATGTTAATTTATTTTCAATTATGTAGATATGCCGTAATTTATTTAATTCATTTCTTCATAGTTATACTTTGATTGTTTGTAATGATTCCCTATTACGGAAATACAATGAACATATATATTACACTTTTCAGATTCTTTTCTTATGTGATTATTTACAAAGATTTTATTAGATAGAATGAAATAACATCCTAAATAACATCTATGAGAGTAACCAACTTCCCAACACATTCACAAATATTGGATATCACAATTATATTTTTAATCTATCAATTAGTTTAAAAATTATTTCAATAATGTTTTAATCTCTTTTTATTAAAAACTGGTGAGATTGACAGTGGTTTATTACATATACTTATTCTTCTTTTGGTTCATGTACTTTGCTCATTTTTCAGTTGGTACTCTCATCCTCATTAACTTTAAAGAACTATTTTGATGTAGATTTTACAGTTTTATTTATTCTGTTCTGTCAGTATGATGTCACATAACTTTCTTCAGGTCTGGAAACATTTCTGGCTTCATCATTTTCAGTATTCTTATTAATCTTGGACTATTCACTTTTCTTTAAATGTTATTGATTTAATTGGGCTTTTAATCTGCCTTCCATATCCTAACATACTTTTGATATTTTCTGTGGCCTTTTCTACGAAGTTAGAGTTCTTCCTTCCTATTTTTATAATGTTTTTGTGAAATTTATAGTTATTTGTTTACTTTGTCTCAAAATTTTCAAATTTTATTTTAATAATCTTGCTTAATAATATCCTATTCTCATTTAGGGGGCCTAGATTCTGCTTTATCTTGTAGAGAATTCTAAATATACTTTTTTTTAAGTTATTTTCAGATTGCTCAATTATTACTATTTTTTAGGTAGTCTGGTTGACTAGTGTTGATCATCCTGGTGATTCTAAATTACTCCCAAATTTTCAAACAAATAAACAATGGTTCAAAGAAGTTTAATAATTTGTTAAATGTCACACAGTGAATACATGGATAAGTTAAGAAAGGTGCAGATGGTTAAATTGCCTCAATTGTGTGATGATTTAATGAGATAATGCATAAAAAGTTTCTGACACATAGTGCATGTCCATAATTGTTGGATGGTGGCCTCTACATCCTACCATTCCTCTCAATCACAAACATCATTTTGCTTTACTGTAAAATGATGACTATGTTAATATGCAATTAATTACATAACTTCATTTTATCTCTGAAACCTCATAGGTCTTTTCTCATACAGGTTACAGACTACACAGCTACAAATGATGTTTTCTAGGAAATAGGGGATTATTCAAGTTAATAAGAATATTCTAAGTGAACAGTTAGAACAATCTTCCTGCAATCCTTGCCTACTATTATCATTGAAGACATATACTATGCCTCTATCTCAGTCCCTTGAATGGATGTTCATAAACTAAAACTTCCCCTGCAAAAAATTTTACTCTCTTCCAGATTTCTAAAATTGCAACAAATCATTTTTAGATGTGATTTTAATGAGGCATTGTTATAGAATAACATTTTTTAAAAAGAACTTTCTGTCATCCATATCCATAGAATTATTAGAGTTGCTTCTGCTGCAAAAAAACATAGCTGGATCTAGTTTAAATTTAATTGCAATTTGCGGGTTTGATAATAGCCTTATCAGAACAATACTAAAAGCTAGATCAACGTCATGTGAATTTTGCCATGTTTCAATATTTATTTTGAGTATCATATTGAATATATTCATTTTTTTCTACAAAGACCACTCGAAACTTCACATAGTGATCATTTTCCAACTTCCGCATCTTTTGAGACTGCTGTAGCCCAACTGGAATGAGAGGGGGATCTGTAAAAGGAACTCTGCTCACATACCAGTTAGACAGCTGTCACCTGAGGTCTTTTTAGGGAGTCAGTGATATTGAAGAACTAACAAAGGCATGACTAACAGAAGTCATTTTCCCTGTTTGTACCTTCTTCTTAAAGTAAATGCTTTAACAACCACATATAATTATTGTTGTACTTTTTGCTGTTAGGCTCTAGAGAGTTGTTTGAGAAAGTATAAGATCCTGTGTAAACAAATATTGGTCCACTTACTTGTTTATCAGTTGGAGCACTGATGCTGTTTTCTCATTTCATGTCTATAAATCATCATGAACAAAATAGTTTTGTGCTGTTGGCTATTTATTAAAGCTAAAAGATCAAGTTATTGATTGTGTGTATCTTATTTTACTTAGTTTGAAATCTACATGAACTTGAGAAAGTGGTAATATGATGAGCAGAGGTGAGTGTGAGGACCGATGGTGCATGAAGGAGTCTTATATGGAAAGATTAGAAGTTTCATTTGTATGTGGCAAATTTATGAACCATGCAAAGAAATTCTGAGGAGTCACTGGTAAATGTAATATCGATATACTCAGGCTTTTCGGTGTGAGGAACTCTTTACACGCTTAATAAAGTGACATAGTTCTTGAAGAAATGTCTGCCAAATGCTCAAATTTGAATAATCATAGTTTTCTGTCATCCATTCATTTAGGTATAAAAATGTGTTCCACAAAAAAAGTATCTACTACTATTGCTCACACCTCAATTAAACAAAGGTTTTTCTTTGAGACATCTATTGCATTTTGGTATGCGGCAAAGTGTTTTACATGGTTCCCGTTTTTTCAAACAGCATATTAAAAAGTCTATACTCAAGGTTTGAGATGTAGCAAAATTAATATGGTTTAATTGCATCATCAGGGACATCCTTAAAGGAAATGAATTCTTATTTTTCTGTGAATGTATGGTGATAAAGAAAACAGTATAGTGAGTATAGTGTTTGGCTAATGCCTTGAATTACACTGAAGCACCTGCAGTTCACCTACCATTGCATTTGTACTATCAGTGCACATGTCAACATAGTTGTCGCAGGATAAGCCATGAAAGTCAAAAAGGTTATTTAACACTTTAGCTATTTGCTCCTTTTATGTTTGTTATCAAACATTTACATAAAGAATCATATTCAGTGATTAGCTGGTGTTGAATAGAGTCCAGCCACATTTGGAGATTTACTCATTTGTAGTTACAATTCTGCAAGTGAGACAGTCTTCATGTTCATAGATGAATCTTTAATTCAATGAGTTACTGAATCATCAGAAAGTGGAACTTTGTAATTCTTTTTACTGACTCTTCATCAAGAAGGCATTCATTAATGTCAACTGTACGAAGCTTTTTTTTTTTTTTTTAGTCTTTTAACTATTGTGTACAGGTCTCCAGCCAACACATTACAATAACTTAGTCTCTAAGAGTCTTTAGTTGTTCTTTTCTAGTTTGAAATGCTGTAGCAGGAGCTTATCATGTCTGTTTAAAATATTAAATTTTTTTCCTTAAATTATAAATGTTTGATTTCAATATTGCATCACATCATAACTGACACTATAACACTATTCAAAAATATTCTGTTGCATAAAACACAATAAGCTGAAGTATTAGTATCTATAATCCCAAATGAAATAAAAATTTCATCATATTTTTATTTATTTATAGTTTCACTAGTTTCTTTTGAATCATTTTCTCCCTCCTATGAGTTTGATATCTCTCTGATGTTAAAGTTTTGCCTTTTTCAGCATCTTTAGAGGTAGCTGGCGCAGTTACATGTTGATAAAGTGAGTCTTCTAATCTCCCTTGTGTTAAGTAAATGATCTATTATTCAACATAAGACAAATACATGGCAATATTTTATTTAAATAAAATATTTCAAAGTTCTAAAATAACTGTTTTAGATAAATTTAGAAAGAATTTAAATATACTGCAAAACAAGATAAAATACAATTAATAATTAATTATTGTGTTTCAACATAGGCATAAGGAAAACTTCAGGATTTCAAAATTATGATTTTTGAGGGGATTATATAAGAATACAGAGATTAGAAAAAGTATAACTAAGGCTAACTAGAAGATCAAAGTATAAGTACCAAGAACAAACCAAGTTAATCTCTGAAAATACATGTTATACCTTACCTACCACCTTAGAAAAATTTTGAAGACATGAGAGCGTATGAGCACACATTCTATGCCATCAGAGCAATGATGTTATCATATATCAGCCTCTGAAACACTTCACCATACAGTCATGTGAGCATGAGCATGAAGAAGACAAATAACATCTTAGTAATACTATGAAAATAGTTTTGACCTTGAAGACCCCTGTAAAGGTCATGGGAATTTTGCTTTTGGAAATATTACTCTAAATAAATAGTTGAATAAAAATTAAGATTTTCTTTCTTATACTCATTTCTTTTATCATATCTATTCTCCTCTACCCTCCCTAAATTGTATATTGCTTTAAAAATATAAAAATCTCATACCACAAGAGTGTTAAATATTCCCACACTGAGCTCAAGATAAGAACTAATTCAGTGATGCAAAATGAACATATTTAGATATCCAAACACAAAGGACTGGAAACTGTATTTGACTTTTTCAGTTACTTTAAAAAAGTATGAATGAAAGTATTTGTTACATTCTTAAATGCAATTTAATGTTAACTACAAGTGATGCTTTTTCCAGATTAACACATCCTTAATCATAAAATATATATAGTACATAAAAACAAAACAAGAGTATAAAATAGTATTCATTTTATAGAAGTATGTTTTACAATCTATTTGCTAGAAAATATCTATTTTAAAAATGATAAATGATCTGGACTAGTTTTAATAAATCTTGAAAGAGAAAGAAAAAAGAAAGTGGCAAAAGACAAGAATGGGTACAAAAATTATGAAAAAGTAGGAACAAAATAAAGAGAAAGGAAAGAGAAGGATCCCTTAATAACTCATATGATATTTTTGTATGAAGATAACCTAGGTAAATGTATTTCCCAAGAAGAAGAAATATATAACTACAAATATGTTTGTATATTGTAGTTTCTTACTAATCATACATTTAATAACACAAGCAAAAGATATGAGAAATTTGATAAGAAGTATGAGCCTCAGCAGAAGCTCATTAGACCAAGAGGGAAGAACTGAAAAACACTGCCTATTTTTCCTGAGAAAGTCTGTCCTGTAAGCTGTGGCATCAGGGCTTTGCTGTTTTTTCCATCACAGTTTTAGAGCAAAGGCCTAATTGCAGAGGTATCATGCTCTAAAACATCACAAACCGAGATAGCAGATTCCTTCATATTTCAGCGAACAAATGAGGCCATATATTTTATTAGTTATAGACTCTTTCTACTGGACTTGCGAGGCTGGCGGCACTTCATGGCCATGGCCATTTTGCCTACCATGTGGAGAAAATGAGCTGGAAAAATAAAGTCCAGCACAGACAAGAAAAAATAAGCAGAGCAACCACAGGAATAAATGACAGAACTCTTGTCCTATCTGCTCTATCTCATACCAACCTCCATCTGCAACTTCCCATTTATGGGAGTTACTAAATTTTTACTTCCACTAAATGGGGTTTGGTTTCTGCCACTTGCAGTAAAAGAATTCAGACTAATACAATAATTCATCTTATTTATCTTCTATGGCAAACAACTTAATAGAGTTATAAAGCAAATTTAGTAGAAGATAATTTCCTTTCCTGGGTCATAAGTTTAATTAATACCTTTTTTATTTTTGTTGGATACCATTTTTGAAATCCTTGAACATAAAGCCCTATGCTATTTTTTAGGCTATTACAGCAATGGGGGAAGAAACTCGACAAGGAGCATGGTGACTTCTGCTAAAGTTGTTTCATTAAATCCCACAGGGAAAATGTGTTAAACATAAAGTATATATGTTTGTCCAAGAATAAATTCTTCTTTTCCTACTTAGAGATAAATATCCAAAAGACTAGGGTCCTAAATCCTATATGTTAGTCATAGAAGACAAATTTTTATGATTTTTTGACACATTTGTACTGCTAGACTTCACTAAAGCATATGAAGCACACATGTTACCCTGACAGCAAAGAAATGAAAATTATGCACTATATATATTTTTCAGTGGCATCTTTGTAGACCTTGCCAGTATCTGAACTGTTAGAACATGGTTGAATGTCAATTTTCTGCAGGAATTTTAAAGCAGGTTTATTATAGTGCTGAACATATCTGGTCATAAATTTTACCATGCAGAAAAAGCAAACTTTCTCCAAACATGAAATTTTATAAACACCCATTAATTGTTCAATATAGCATGGCTTTTGAATGCTAGACATTTTATTAATACTGATGTGACTTTTCAGAGGCTTTTCTCCCTAAGAAAAAAAATATAATAGATCCTTTATTTTTAACATTATGAGTTTCAGTGTAGAGTTTTGATAGTGACCTCTTCTGTCTATCAGACTACTTTAAGAAAACACTGTTAAAATAGCATTATAGTGTTTTGAGTGATTTCGCATCTTTTAAAAAGGAATCCGTTCAACGAAAACTGAGTCAGAATTATAATAAATACCGAAAATACCTTCACAGTTCTGTTATTTCATTCCATCCTGCTATCAACACTGCTCTCAGTTTGTCAAGGATGACATTTAAATCACGGGTAATTAAACAGTTCTCAGTTTTAAAATAAATTGGAGAGCCCATTGTTTTGAGGTTATTTACAAAACTTTTAAGATTTTGTATTGCTATTCAGACTTTCATTTTTAACAAATGAATTGATGCTCATATTTTTTTAAAAAGCATGAATACCCAAAAGGAAAGCTCACTTCACCAACATGGGATTTTGGTGAGTATATTTTACTTACCTACCTATATACACATACATTCATTCACACACAATTATAAAAATGAGATACTTCTATGACAGAAAGTTGAAAATAAATGTGACACAAATAGAATTGAATTTTAGTTTTATTCATGCAAGTCCAGTAAGGCACCATTCCTCAAAGTGTTAGCACAAATGTCCTTCTAGCTCATCGTTTATCCAAGCTTAAGATATGACTTTTGTCCTCATAGGCCAAAATGAGCTATCACATCAACTTTCTAGGAAGTAGGATGCAGCACTGACCACTAAAAATAAAATGAGAGCCACATCTCTATGTTTTTGGTTTGATTTCCTTTTCTTTTCTCTTTGAGACAGGGTCTTGCTCTTTTGCCCAGACTGGAGTGGGGTGGTGTAATCACAGCTCACTGCAGCCTTGAACTCCTGGGCTCAAGTGATCCTCCTGCCCCAGCCTCCCGAGTAGCTGGGACCACAGGCATGCACCACCACATCCAGCTAATTTTTGTAATTTTAGTAGAGATGGGGTTTTCCCATGTTACCTAGGCTGGTCTCAGACTCCTAGTCTCAAGTGATCCACCCACCTCGGCCTCCCAAAGTGCCAGAATTACAGGTATGAGCCACTGTGCCTGGCCATTATATAATGTTATACATATATAATGTTATACATATATAACGTTAAGTGTTAACTAGCCTACATTAAAAACTAACAACTAAAATTATGTTAATATATCATTTCAACGTGTAATCGTTATAAAAAGTTATACATGATATTTTTTATTTTCTTTTTTTCATACCAAGTCTTTGAAATTTGGTATGTATTTTCTACTTTCAGTATATCTCAATTTAACCCCATATCAACTGTTCAACTGTGCCTCCTGGTTGCCACACAGGACACTTTCTTTCCAGGACTGGGAGAAATACAGGGATGTTATCTCTCATCACCTTTAAGCAATATTGTATAGGAAGTCTTAGCTAGTAAGATAGATAAGTAAAGGAAATAAACATTTTAAAGATTAGGAATAAAGAATGAAACAGTCTTTATTCATAGATGACATCATTTATATGTAGAAAATTCCAAAGAATTGACCCAAAAATCCCTCTTGTAACTAATAAGTGAGTATAGCAAGATCACAGGATACAAGGTTAATATACGTAATTAAATTGCTATTGTATGTATCAGCAGTGAGCAATTGGAATGTAAAATAAGTGATTTAGTCTTTATCCTGAAGGAAGGGATGAAAGCTTAGTAATGACATGTCTCAGAGTAAAAAATTCTGTTTCAGTCACCAAACGCGGTGGCTCACACTTATAATCCCAGCACTTTGGGAGGCTGATGTGCCGCCCAGGCTAGAGTGCAGTGGCAGGCTCATGGCTCACTGCAGCCTCAATCCCTCGATTGAGCCATGCGCCTGCCACTGCATTTCAGCCTGGATGACAAAGGAAGACCCTGTCTCCAAAAAAAAAAAAAAATTATTTTAATATTCTCAGGAACATAGTGGGAAAATTTGAATCTTCATATTGTATTCTTATTTAATACATGTTTTAACTCTAATTTGAAATATTAATTTGGTTCCATTGGTTGTTTTTCTGCTTCAGATACAACAAATCTTATGCTGCTTCTTTGCTATCTTCTACATCTATTACTTTCTCACTGATTCTGTTTAGCAGTATTATTATTATTAGTGCTACTATTTTATTTTCTTGTGGTTTCTCATTTATTCTCTGTGTATTTCTCACTGTATTTTCATTTGTATTATTCTTTTGTAGGTAACTAATAATTCTGTCATTTCTGAGCTACATTCTGAGATATTCTTTTAGATCAGTTAGTTACATTTTATATCATTTCACTTTGTTCATTTGCTTTCACTTTTAAAATTTCTGATTCACCTGGTTATGTCACATTTGCAATTTTTTGTTTAATTTTCCTTAATTTCAACCTTAGTTTTCTGTTTTGCTTTTCCTCTGCTTCTTGACCTGCCTTAACTGATGTGTTTCACCTGGCAAAGAGCTTTTTTTAAATTTATTTTTAGAGTATCTTTATGTGGCGTCTGGGTTTTGCTTTGATGGGTTTTACTTGTCTTTGTCAGATTTGTTTGTTGTGGATTTTCCTGTACCAGCAATTGCAGCATATACTTTTGAGGAACTGACACTGAGGAGGTGGTTTTCTTGGTGGTTGATTTAAAGGACTCCTTCCTCTACTATGTCTGTAAATGACAGCTTTGTGTGTGTGTATTCGTTTGTTTGTTTTAAATACGTGACACTTTATTTTGTTTAACATCTTCTAATTCTTTCTTTTTGTCTTGTCTCAGTAGAACTATCCTCTTCAGTTGTCCTTTTATTTTCTTTCACCATTCAAGACACTAAGGACCCCTTCATTTTCATAGGTGTCTTTATTCCATGGAAGCACTGACTTTTCAGGGCCACTATCTCTGGTCCCATGCATTTCCCAAGCGCTCTACTTCTGACCGGCATCTGGAGCTAATTTTTCTGGTCTTGAGTGTGTATGTCCCTTATTTACAAATAACTTAGAGGAAAATTGGGGGATGTTAGAATCTAAAAAGCCACTATGTTATTCTACCTGAGCTTATAAACTTCTGCTCATTTATCACTGAATAGTGCAACATGGACATCCCTCCAAAGAAAATCTTTTTAGCCTTATTAATTCTAGGTAATGTCTATACAACATTTTATACCATGGATATACCACAATTCATTTTGGTTCTGCTAAAGGTTCTTTGTTATATAAATGAATACATGCTGGTATATTTAAGCAGAAACTGAATTTACTAAAAGTCAGTAGGTAAAGTGATTATACAGTTGGGTCATTCCTGTTTTTAAGGTTGTTGTCTTGAGGATAATGCACAATGCCATCCTATTTTCACTCTTGAAACAGTCCTGGTGGATGATATAGTCATCTAGTTAATGGCTCACACAATAATCAGGGAGCTTGAGAAAGATATTTGAGCCTTCTAGGAACAGAAGTTGCTAGGAACAGAAGCTTCTAGGAACAGAAGATATTTGAGCTTCTAGGAACAACACCCAAAACCATTCCGCAGAACTGGCCTGATGATGAGGCTGCTACCACTGGTACACTCAACACCAAGTTTGAAAAGTCACAGTCCTCACATGACTGCAACAGCCACTGCCATCCATGCCATTTCTGCCCCAGGAACTCCACCATGCATCTACTAACACCGCTGAAAAGAGGACACTACCAAAAACATAGGAACCTCCTCGAAAGAACAGTTTCTTCATATTTCTCAATTCTGATATAGTCTCAGGTGAGTGTATCTGCCTCTCCAGCTTACAAAGCACAGCCTCCCTTGAAACTAGGATGCAAACAATTGTTCTGAGCTCTGCCAGTTATACATGCCCACAGATACAAGAAGTCTGTCGTTTCATTTATGGTTCCTCAGTTTCCTAGCTAGATTAGAAATGCCCCCTCTTAGTTGAACATATAGCTTCCTAAAGCCCCCAATGTTATGTATGTATGTATTTATTTATTGAAGGGCTGTACACATTTTCAATGTGAGTTCCTTAATTCTTTGAGGTGTCACACTTTAATATATCATTTCACTGATCATATACTTGAAATTTATTAAATATATAGTATATCAAAGAGAAAAATTCAATAATCTGAAGTCCAAGTATCACTGTTCAATAGTAGTTGATAAATTGTATGTCAATGCAACAAGTGTAAGAATTAGTGAATGTTGGCTGGGTGCAGTGGCTCATGCCTGTAATCCCAGCACTTTGGGAGGCCTGGACGAGGCAGGTAGATCACGAGGTCAGGAGATCAAGACCATCCTGGCTAACACGGTGAAACCCTGTCTCTACTAAAAATACAAAAAAATTAGCCAGGCATGATGGCGGGCACCTGTAGTCCCAGCTACTGGGGAGGCTGAGGCAGGAGAATGGCGTGAACCCGGAAGGCAGAGCTTACAGTGAGCAGAGATTGCACCACTGCACTCCAGCCAGGGCGACAGAGCAAGACTCCGTCTCAAAAAAAAAAAAAAGAATCAGTGAGTGTTGAAGATATTGAATTCATATAAGTGAGGCAAACATAATATGACTGTAAGATGGAAAGACAAGGAAAATATAACTCTTTGCGTTATAAAATGATGTCATGTGTAAAGGAGATAGATTGTCCTCTATAAAAAGATATTCAAATCTAAGAGTAGATTATACTTCCATTGAAAAGGCTTAATTTTAAAAATATAAGAAAAAAACATAAAATAGCATCTTATTCATTAACTAATTTTATACTATCATCCATAAGGACATTTTATCAGTCCATCGCTAGGACAAAGAGCTCAAGTAATAGCACAGTTTTGTTTTTATATCACATTCCATTCAGTTACACATTTCTAAAACTAAATAAGCATATCTTTGAATTTACTATTAACCTAATTCAGAATAAATAAAATGTTCATACGCCGGGCATGGTGGCTCTTGCCTGTAATACCAGCACTTTGGGAGGCCGAGGCAGTTGAATCACCTGAGCTTGGGAGTTTGGGACCAAACTGGGAAACATAGTGAAACCCCATCTCTACCAAAACTACAAAAAAGTTAGCCGGGCATGGTGGTCTGCACCTGTGGTACCAGCTACTTGGGAGGCTGAGGTGAAAGGATCACATGAACATGGGAGACAGAAGTTGCAGTGAGCTGAGATCACACCACTGCACTCCAATCTGTGTGACTAAGTGAGATCCCGTCTCAAAAATAAAAATAAGAATAAATAATTTTTAAAAATTTATGTAACAAAAATGGTGTATGATCAAAACCCTTATTTGTGATATAAATACTTATATTTACATCCAACCCAAGTATGTTAAGTAGCACAATTATTACACTGACAGAATGATTCTAGGATGTAACCATAAAGCGACACTAATTTTGTTTCCACCATACTTTCACATTTTCTCATTAAGGGTGGTCCTCCCACCTTGGCTGGATAGAATCCTAGGTAGGCCCCATGACTTTTCTTATCATGCTTATGTAATTAAAGTTCTATAGTCACAGTTTAGTAATTAAACCAAAACACAGTTCAGTATTTACAATTTCCAGCATTCTGTACAAATCAAACCTCTGTACCCACCTGTCAGTTGTGGCTTTCTCCTCCTTTCCTACCCCCAAACTCAGGCCTGCTGCCAGCAACACTCAGGGGAGAAGATGGCTGGTTTAGTTGCTTCTCTCTTTCCTCATCTATGGACTGATCCTCCTCTCTCATTCAGTTAATCCTTTCAGGGTTGGAGGAGTGGCAAGGGCAGCAAATAAAAATAAAGGACAGGCCAGGTGTGGTGGCTCAAGCCTGTAATCCCAGCACTTTGGGAGGCTGAGGCGGGCAGAGCATTTGAGGTCAGGAGTTCAAGACCAGCCTGACCAAGATGGTGAAACCCGTCTCTACTAAAATACAAAAATTAGCTGGGCGTGGTGGCAGGCGCCTGTAATCTCTGCTACTCCAGAGGCTGAGGAGGGAGAATTTCTTGAATCCAGTAGGCGGAGTTTGCAGTGAGCCAAGATTGTGACACTGCTCTCCAGCCTGGGAGACAGATCAAGACTCCCTCTCGAAAAATTAAAATTAAATTAAAAAATAAAAATAAAAGACAGTGTGAAAGTTCTTACTCCATTGGTACTCTGCCCTTTCTGAATTGGGCAGGATTTTAAAGCTGACTCTCATGGGGCATCAGTGGAGTTCCTTCGCCATTGCTTCATCCACAGTTCCCTTAAGTAAAGAAATGTAACTCCACTCTGACTGTCCTCACTAGAAGCCCTGTGCTATCTGGAAGTCTACCTCCAGCTTTCTTCCCATGAAGTGCCTAGCCCCTCTTGGTTGTGCTCTTAGACAGCTCCCTTTCAAGAATGGCCCTTTTGTCAGAGGGAAAAACCAATCTTCCTTTTCCCCAGAAGCTCTAAGGATCCAGTTATTTCTCAAAACACAGTTTTTTACTCAGCTACCACAGTTCAAGGCAGCCAGCATCTAACCCATTAGGTTCCTCTGGCATGATTCAGAAACCAGTCTACTGTGTTTCTGCAAATAGTAGGTTGAGACTCAGAATAACTCTAAAGAACCTAAGTCTCTTTTTTAGATTCTGTCCCCAATTGCCTATGTTTACACTCTGGAATGGGTGAGAGATCTACATGTTTTCTATTAACTCTGGAATTATTTGAAATTATTTACATTTTAGACTTTGAAATTATTGACATTTTGGGCTATCACCTCACTTTGCAATGTAGTTGAGCTAAAAACTTTCATTTAAACATCGGGTTTCATAAAGGTCACTCTGGGGGTGTCACAAGTGATTCTACTTGAAAATTCTTCTGCCCTTCCCCTCCTCCTTCCCCTGTGACTCCTATAATAATTGATAATGTTCTTTAACAAGAGTATGAAAAATATCTGTAGTCTCACTACTAGCATATTCATTTTTGAATATTCCCTTTGAGTTTTTTCCCAGATGCACACGTGTTACATTATTTGAATTCATAATATGTCTTCTAACTATTTTTACCTAAGATTATAAAAAGTATTCAATATAATCATAAATTTAAAAACAAATGAATATTCTATAAGATTCTTCCTAGAATTTGAAGAATAGTTAAATAAACTTTATTTCTTCTAACAAATGTTTGCTAAAACCAGTGTTAGAAATTTTATGCATATAGCTTTGTGTTTTATATTGGCAGTATACTACTAAGTGATATATCTTTTAAAAAATCCAATGAGATTATTCAAAGCAGATGTCTTTTGCACAGGACTGCTGTGCAGTGAGGCACATGAATATCCAACACAACCCAGGAAAAATTGCAGTGCTCTGCCTACCTCTGCCTTCTTGATCCTGATGACACCCAGGCCTGCAGCAAAAATCTCTGAGTATCGAAAGGCAAAGTCAGACAGAACAATGACACCAATACTGCATTATTCATCCATTCATATGCTCAGGCAGCTTGCATTTATTGAGTACCTTTGTATACAGCATTGAGTCAGCAGCTGTGAGAATCGCAAAGAAAAATAAAATGTGGATGTGTCTTCAGATTTTATTCTGGTAAAAAAGATGTCATAGACAAAAGTCATAGTATTTTGTATACAAATTAATATTTTACTGACAATTATGGATTATTAATACATAACGGTAATTTACATTACTTCATTTAATCTTCTCAGTAACCTTGAAAGTAGGCATAAGTAACCTAATTTCAGATGAAGAAACTGAATCTTAGAGAGGTTAAGTATTTACACAAGACCAGACAGCTAAATGGCAGAGATAGTATTCAGCCTCCAACATGGCTCCAAACCACCCATTATGGCTTGGCCTTGTGTACAAAGTGTTCTGTGCTTAAGAGAGATTCAAGAAAAGGGTTATTAGTTTTCAGAGAAGATAGTATGATATACAGAGACCATAGAAATATTTTGTAAAGATAAAGAAGGTTGCATAACCAGATAGTTCACAGGTAAATTATTTCTGTTAAGGAAAAGGGCAATTGAGATTGAATTATCCAATTGATTTTCTAGATGAATCCAATTTTCTTTGGTTAGTTCTATGTGTCTAAAGCCTCAGAGAAAAATTTCATGCATTCTATCACCCTAGCCAGTCTATGTAGCTTCCCCCAGTTTTAGCAAAGCCAGTGTCTTTATGAGTCACAGTGAGAAGAACCAAGTGAAATTTTTAACAGGTGAACTTCTACTGGCATCAAGTAAACACAATTCAGAGACATGCAATGTTTTGGTAGGGCAGTGAGTGGGTCCATTCAGGAGATTTTCAGTAGTCTATTTATTGAAATTAGTCTTTTTTATGTTAATCTAGACCAAACAAAGAATTTTTGTAAAATAATTTTTAACCAATAAGTGCTCCAGTTTTATAATAAAGATAACTCTGCTTGCTAATTATGCTTCTACCATGGTTATAGTAACATGAAAACTATCACCATTCTGTCACTATCATGATATTTCATCTCTGTATCTATGTAATCCACTTTCATTACGGTCTCTACTCTTTATGCTATATATTTTTAACTGAAAATATTTGATAGTACATAGTTTTCTATACATAATAGTGTCTTCAGGAAAAAAGAAGAATATTAATTTTAATTCATTCTGCATATACAGATAATGAAATAGATTACACTAGTAATACTTTCTTAGTGATTTGTGTAACAACCAGATTGTGCAAGGTTGAAGGGAAGAGTCAACACCATCATAATCACCATAGTCATCAACAAAGACCCTCTAGTGAGCCTTGCTCTGTGGTGGCAGTGTACATGGAGCTAAATAGTATATTGCTTTAAGTTTATCATATAGCTTCAATTATTCTCTGGCACTTTATTGTGTTATCTTTTTTACTTTTTAGAATAGTCAGTGGTAAATATATTTAAGCTGGTAGAAGCTACCTACATTTGGTGAAAGCTCTTCAGAGGATTATTTAAGATTTATTTTAATTCTACATAAACCTTTTAATTTTAATGGCATAATTAAGTGAATAAAAGTGTTTAAACTTTAAGGTTGGATAATTATTTTTTAAAATGGCTGATATAGCCACGATAGAGTATGTATAAACTTACGCATCGTAGAAGAAAAATACTCTCAGATAAAAATGTCCCCATGGTACTCACATTTGAAAGTACATGAATTAAATATGCTTCCCTCATCTCTGGTGGTACATGGAATTTTTATGTCTTAACTAGGCTTTTGTATTTATTTTATGTAAAAATACTAGTATGCCACTAAAATTTTTATTTTTCTGTAAATGTCATAGCATAAGATATAAAAAAAGCATTGCCTTCACTTATAATGCTCCAGTGTAATTTATCCCACAATTGCCTCTAAATTCTATTGAATATAATATCCATACCTTCCTCTTCTTATGAACTGCAAAGATATTTACTTCACTTGTATTTAATTTTTCTCTTCTGAATTTCAACTGCTTCTTTATTTCTATTACTTTAACATATATCCCCTCATTTTTCTAACATACTGAACTCTAGTATATTTTTATAATCCAGCTTTCTAAGGTTGAAGGTGTCAAAAATTGTTACCTAGTTAGATAGGCCTAAATTAATTAGATTTAGTCTGAAAATTATTTGAATTATAACACAAATGATTAACTGTTTAGGCTCTGGGTTTAGATTTCCTAGTTCCACTATTTCTTACCTGTGTGCCAGTGGGCAAGTTATTTAAACTCTTAATGGCTTAGTATTCTAATCTATAGAGTAGGGAAAATAATGGTATCCATGTCATTGGGTTGTTGTGAAGGCTAATGAAATCATCCACGTAAGCGCTTAGACCAATATCTGGCACAAAGCATGCATGTAATAAAGTTAAATATATTGTTGTTGTTGTTGTTGTTGTTATAATCATTATTACTGCAAATTATTATTATAATTATTAAACTAATTAAATTTGAAAAATATATTTTGAAAAACTCACAAGACAAAATATGGGCCCAGACACTGCAGTTATGAAGGTGACTAATGTATGGCCACTTTTGAGGAAAAGCAAGAAACCCTAGAGAATAATATATAATAATCTAATAAAGGGATGAGACAAATGTAAAAAAAAATGCTTTAAACTATTCCAGTTTAGCTTTATGTTCGAATCCAAGGACACCAGGTTTGTAAGATTAGAGCAATAAACAAAATTTGAACTCTGGCCCAAATTTCATGGAATATCATATTCTTTAATTTTCTGTCATTCGTAATTTAAAATTTTAATTTACATTTTTCACTTTTTTATTTTGTGGATTTTCACATTGTAATTTTGGGCTTGAGTTTATAGCTTATTCTTAATATAGGTCCTATTAATTGCTCAAATTATTTAATATGATATCTGGTTTATCTATTTTCACATTGAAATGAAACCATATATAATTAAAATTTTTAAATGTCTCAATTAATTATGACAGGGTCATAATTTCCCTATTACAAAATCATATTTTGATTAAATCAATTTTTCCCAAATTATATTTAATAGAATAGTGGATTCTAGAACATTAATATATCAAGAATACATTTTTGTGATTCACACCTGTAATCCAAGTATTTTCTCATGCTGCTACAAAGAAATACCTGAGAATGGGTAATTTATAAAGGAAAGAGGTTTAACTGACTCAAAGTTCCTCAGGGCTGGGGAGGCCTCAGGGAACTTACAATCATGGCGGAAGGTGGGGCAAACACATCCTTCTTCACATCCAGCAAGAAGAAGTGCCGAGCAAAGGGGGAAAAGCCCCTTATAAAACCATCAGATCTTGTGAGAACGCACTCACTATCGCAAGCACAGCATGGGGGAAACTGCCTCTGTGATTCAATTACCTCCCACTGGGTCCCTCCCAGGATATGTGCGGATTATGGGAATTTCAATTCAAGATGAGATTTGGGTAGGGACACAGCCAAACCTTACCAGGAGGCCAAAGTGGAAAAAAATCTCTTGATGCCGGTAATTCAAGACCAGCCTGGTACACATAGTGAGACTCTGTCTCTCCAGAAACATTTAGCTGGGTGTGGTGGTGCACATCTGTATTCCCACCTACTCAGGAGGCTGAGGCAGGAAGATAGCTTAAAGCCAGGAGGTTAAGGCTGCAGTAAGCCATGATAGCACCACTGCACTCCAGCCTGGGTCACAGAGCAAGACCTTGTCTCTAAAATAAATAAACAAATAAATGTAAATGTAAAAATAAGCTTTTAAAATTCTTCATAGCACTGGTCTTTAAGTTTGTGTTATTCAGTCATGAAATAATCCACGTGTGTCTCCCAGTAAACTGTAAGTTTCATCAAGGTATAGACAGTCATTATTTTTCTTAGTGCTGTATCTGCTGTCTTTCAAAAACTGCCCAGCACAAAGTATATGGACACATAGGGGTTACATTATGTGGCATTTCCCTAAACTCATGTGCTCTTAGACCTTTTGCATGGGGACTCATTTTGCTGAAGTAGTATTCTTTGGAACATACTTTGGAAAACGCTTTGTGCTGAATCTTTCCTCAAGGTCTACTTTCCATCCTTTTCTTCTCACAACGGTGCCCCAGGATGCTGATCTGTACAGACTGCCTTGAAAAGCTCCCTTTCCCTCTGCTGGTTGGATTCAGTCACACAGAGGCAATAACAGGAGATCTAGAGGAAAGGAGGAGGATGGGTGCGTGGAGACATTTACTCCCCAGGTCCCTCCTCTCTGGGCATTGTGGTTTGGCTGCATCTCTGCTGAAGGCCACAGCTACCATGGAGTAACCCCCTCCAAGCTATCCTCTCTCTATATAGGTAAAGTTCCCTTCCCCTTATCCCATTAGAGTAGCTTTTGGTAAAGGCCTCCTAGGTCCTCGTGCCTCCTTTTCCTCTCTTTCCTTTTTCTTTTTGACACAGTTTCACTGTGTTACCCAGGCTGGTGTGCACTGGAGCAATCTAAGCTGACTGCAACCTCTGCCTCCCGGGTTCAAGCGATTCTCATGTCTCAGCCTCCCAAGCAGTCGGGACTACGGGCAGGCACCACCAGGCCTGGCTAATTTTTTGTATTTTTAGTAGAGACGGAGTTTCACCATGTTGGCCAGGCTGGTCTTAAATGCCTGGCCTCAAGTGTCCCGCCCGCCTCGGCCTCCCAAAGGTGCTGAAACTACAGGCATGAGCCACTGCGCCCGGCTCCCATCCCTCCTTTTCAAGCCTCAGGTTACTGAACTATTGCTTGTTGGTTTTTCAAAATTATATCCACACGTTTTAAATAGTCCTTTTATTAAAATTTCTTCAACTGCTTAGTTTGAGGATACTATCTGTTGCCAAGCCCCCGCCCCTTTCATAGTGATCTAGAATCCCATTATATCCTTAGCCTTTTAAATGAATGGGTATTTAGATTTGTCTCAAGATTTATTCTCCTGTAAGTCTGCTTGGGAGTGGTTTTAGAGGTCCAAGACTGGGCAACATGAAGTCATTGCAGCCTATGTATAAAAGGTTATACAGATCACAAACACTGACTTGATTTTGGGGGAGAGAACCCATGTATTTTAATAAACCCTTAGAAACAAGTGACTATATGATCATGCCCTGGTGATTACAATCTCTGCTCTTTAGCACTTTTCTCTGTACTGGAAGTTAATATACGTGTAAATAGACACAGGGGTGTTGGTGGGATCTCTACATTACTGAGTCCTTTGGAGCTTTCCCCTTATCACACCTGTCTAAATAAAGCTATAAGACCTACATTAAAGTAGAATGAATTGTGTCCTATGAAATTAGTCGATGGAGCATCCTGACTAGAGACTTTAGAATGTAAAATAGACTTCCTGTGTTAGAACTATGGAAATATTGTAGCTCCTCCTAACTTTTATAATTTCCAGACACATTTGCTACCTAAATAGTTGCCTGAGTTATAGGAAACATATACATTCTACAAAAAGTCCTAACAAATGTATGGTCAGGAGCTACACAAATTGGAATTTGTCCTTTCTGCTTTCAGGCACCAGGTATTGATCTGTCTGTCATAATGTTGGCTATGAATTTTTGTTTTTGTTGTTTTTGATACATGTGTGTAAACACCTCACTATATATATTACCTTGTGGTCACAGCATCCATTCACTGAAATAACACTGTTCTCAAAATGGCAAACAAGTAGCACTTTTAGAATTTTCTTTTATACATGTGTATTTATTGTCTTTTATAATTTTTACTGTATATATCTAAGGTGTACAACACGTTTTGATATGTACATAGGGCAATGATTACTACAATCAATGAGCTATGAGTTTTAGAGAAACTGAGCTCTTCTCAGTGAGTTCCTCTTTCCAACTCTTGATCTGCCTCCCTTTGGCTTCATTTGTTCTGTGACACTTCACAGAATATTTAT